>NW_007247103.1:63011-83105 GCF_000164805.1 Carlito syrichta
GCCTCGACCTGCTGGGCTCCGGCGATTCTTCCGCTTCAGTCTTCCAAATAACCGGAATTACAGGCATGTGCTACCACCCCCGGGCTGATTTTTTGATTTATTGTAGAGATGAGGTCTTGCTGCCCAGGCAGGTCTCGAACCCGCGGGCTCAGGCAATCCACTCACCTCGGCCTCCCAAAGGCGCGGGATTACAGGCTGAGCCATAGAGCCCGGCTGAAATATTTTAAATGACCTTTATACATTGCTTACATCTTATTTTGATATGATGTTAACACTGAGAAGAAGGATGCTTACCCTTACTGCTTGCTGGGTTTTCTCAGACAGTTTTACTTCATTATCTTCCACCTGTGCCCAAAAGGAATGCAGCTTTTCAGTTGACTACCTCAAGGGTAAAACACAGCTAGGTCTCCCTACCATGTTAAATATTCCCACACTAGACAGTCTCTCTGTCATGCCCAGGTCCAGTGCTCTTGGGCCCTGACATAGCTGGCAGAGTCAGCTGCTGGCCACCAGGACTCAGACCCCAAGGCCATGGTGGACTCTCTCACTGGACCTGAGGTCCAGCTAGTGAACTTATGACACATGGAGAAGTGTCAGTCTCCACTTACATTTCACCTCAGAGAAAAACAACTGTTTTTAGAGGCGGAGGAAAGAGAACACACTAAAAAATTTCAAAGGGTATGTTCTCATTTAAACATGCTCATGTTGGAGGATGTCTCTTGATCTTCCCTATCCAGGTCAGACTGTAGAAACAGAATAAAACAGATTCTAAAATAGGTACTTAGATCATTTTCAGACCTACTGCTGTCATATGTATTTCTTATGTTCCAAGGCACCAGTTTCAGAATATGTCCCCCTGAGAAAAATGGGACTTTTCTATATGTGTGCAGCAGCCACCCTGAGCAGACAAGGAAGCCACAGGGTCCACTTCTATCTGTGTGACCTTGGACAGGTTGTTCAGTTTCTAAGCCTCAATTTCTCACCTGTAAAATGAGGGTACTAATTTCTTCCTTTCATAAAATTTTTTTGAGTTAGGTTCTTACTCTATTGCCCAGGTTGGAGTGCAGTAGCACGCTCATGGCTCACTGCAGCCTCGATCTCCTGAGCTCAGGTGATTCTTTCACCTTATCCTTCCAAGTAGCTGGGCCTAGAGGTGCGTGCCACCAAGTCCAGCTCATTTTTTTTTCTTTTCTTTTTTTTAGATGAGGTCTCGCTTTGTTGCCTAGGTTGGTCTCGAACTTCCAGGCTCAAGGGATCCTTCCACCTCGGCCTCCCAAAGTGCTGAGATTATAGGTGTGAGCCACAATGCCTGGCCTCCCGATTTAATAGAGACCCAGATAACTTACATCCTTTCTTTTGAAACTCTTCCAAAATTATTAGAGTTAAACGAGCTAGATTAGTTTGTATAAAGAGAAAGGGCTGAGATAAAAACTTCCATTCTTGCAGAACATCTAGCTCAGGGTCAGACCTCCCACCAGGGGCCCAATGAAGAGCCTCTGCCTCAAATGTTCTCCCCAATTTCTTCCTGTTTAGGTCCACTTCTACTTGATACTAACCAGCCAGGAGCAGAATCTGGGTACAGCAGCCGTCAGGACTATGGAGCTGGTTTCTGTGGTAACAGTGCCATCTGTAGGAAAACCACAGACATGCCAGTTACTGCCCACGCCCCAGTTCACTTTTCAGGACCTTCGGGTAAATGCCCTTCCCCTCTCAGGAACAAGGGATCCTCTTATTAGTACACAGATTCTGATGCCCTCAGAAAATGAAAACTTCCTTAGCTGATAGAGAGACCAATCAGGGGATGGAGAAAAGTTTCCTTATGTGATTAACTTCAGTGTTTTTCAGAACAAATAGAAACATTTAAATGAAGAGTTCTGGAAATTAATCCTTCTGACCTACACCTTTCATTTTCATCAAATAGTACAGATACAACAGATATAAATATTAAAAATCAGAATGTTATCAGTCTCATTCTACCAGTCCTGAATATTATCATTCTCTAGAATGTTTTGCCAAAATAAAGAATGGGTAAAGAATGGTATCTGTTGTTTCAAATTGCTTCTCTTGGTTACTTGTGAGGCTGCATATCTTCATTTATATGTATTCCCCCTCTTTTTTGCTTTCTACATCTGTAAACTGCCTGTTTATATTTTTGCCTATTTTATCATTGAGTAGCTTATCTTTTTCTTATTAATTTGTAAGAGTTCTTATTAATTTGTAAATTAGGCTATATTTTATCATGTGTTCTAATATTTTCAGTTTATTGCTAGTCTTTTACTTTAGTTTATAATTTTTTTTATTTTTTTTTGAGTTGGAGTCTCTCTCTGTTGCCACGCTGGACTGGCACGCTCATGGCCACTGCAGCCTCAACCTGCTGGGCTCATGTGATCCTTCTGCCTCAGCCTTCTAATTAGCTGGAACTACAGGCATGTGCCACCATGCCCAGTTAATTTTTTGAGTTATTGTAGAGATGAGATCTCACTAATTTACCCAGGCTGGTCTCGCACCCATAGGCTCAGGCAATTCTTTCACCTTGGCCTCCCAAAGTGCTAGGATTATAGGTGTGAGCCACCGCGCCTGGCCCACTTTAAAATTTATTTTACCAAAAAGAAAAAAAGGTTTCAAGATTTGCTTTCCAAAGATCACATAAACTTACCCTTTTCTTTAACCAAGATCTGAGATGTCAAAAACGATTCTGAGAAAACCACAGATCCTAAGCACCCCTTTCCTCCCAGCAAGTCAGGAATGTCATAGACAGTCATACAAGCCTATATCAAATGAGAAAGCAGAGTTAGACAGTTGCCTGCCCAAAACCTTCAGGGAGAGATCCAAAAGAAAGAGATCACAAAATACCATGAAATACTGTTGTGGCACATGGCAAAAGAGAGTGGCATCGGAGAGTTTCTTAAAAAAAACTGGAGTTATCTTAAATACATGTCTGAATTGGGGATGACTTTAGGATTGTCCAGGCTTCCCTGCAATTGCTCCTTGATCCAAGACACGTTTGGGCTAGAAAGACAGTATCTTTTTGTTCCTACAAGTTCCCTCAAATTGCTTACCCTTTTTAAGAGGCAACATGCCAGTCTTCCTTCCTAACCTTGACTGATTCTAGCCTAGGAGAGTGGGAGGTGTCTCCTCTGGGCTCCCAAACACTCACACACCCCTAACATCCCCTCCTTGCTACACGTCACCAACTCCTTTGGTTTGGGCTTGAGCTCTGACAAGCCTGGAAAGGTGGTCACTTCTTTTGATAAGTATGTCTTCATGGATATTTTTAGATACATGTCAACATCTGCAAATGTTCCTTTAAGTACAAAGATTAAAAGAAAGGTATTCAAGCTTTTATGGCCAAGACAAATAAAAATAGAGACTTCAGTAACCTGGACACAAAATTAGAGCAACTCAAAGAAAGCTCCTGAGTCACTGGTAAGAATGACCTAATTTATCAGCTAAAAACTAGTGAAAACAAAACAATTTTAGGGAGAATTCAGCAGAAAAAACATAGAAAATGGTGCCATCCAACACTAGAGTCTGGGATGGGCAGGAAGATCTGGTGAAGGACATGGAATGAGTAGCACCAGGAGTCGTTTAGGGGCCCATTCCCTCCTCGCCTGAGCATCACTGAGTGGTGGCTGGTGGTACACAGCTCCTGAAGCTAAGTTCATTGTCATACACTGTTGTCCTAGTCTGGGACCCCATACACCCCTCAGGAAAGAGAAAAAGACCTGGGGCTCTTGAAGGAATTGATGAATTCTCAAATATAAAAATAAAGAGGGCAGAAAGGTTGAAAAGGAAAAACCACAGTTAAAGTTGAAGTCCTTGTACTTCCACACTGTTAGGATATACAAAGTAACAAGCAAACTTTTATATATGGTTAACTTTTTGATTAGGTTTGAAAGTTGGAAGATTTATCTAAAGCTGTCTCAAAGAATTTTGAGCATCTGAAGACATACCACCCTCCTGGGCTACAAGGTCCCTCTTAAGTGACAATGGGAATCCTACTTCTTTGGTTCCAGATCAATCATGTAGACAGATCCTGTGGGTTCCTGATCCTTCACTTTCATATTTGGCCATATTGAGGAAGGGGAGAGAGGACACTGAAAGGAACACACATAGCCTTTATTGGACACTTGCTACATAGTTCCCACCATGTGGCAAGGGGAGAGAATCATCTCTGTCTGGATGAGAGGACCGGATTTAGACAGAAAACATCAATTTCCTATTTCCCTAGCAATGCATACTTAACACAAGAGTATGATTCTACTAGACTCCTAGTCACCTACTATTGTACCAGAGTATCTTCCAAAGCACTGCACAAGAGTCCATGGAGAGAAGTCAGGGACTCAAAGTCTAATAAGATATAAAGTATTGTTGCCTACATATCAGAAAGCATTTCCCAATGTCTTAATGATGTGATGAAAAAGTCTAAATTAGTTCTAAAGAACACCAACACAAAGTGCTGACAGGAGCAGGAATATTATAAAAATATAAATTACTTACAACCTTAAAACAATTACCCTTCTTACACTATTATTTGTGGCAGGAACTTTGAGTTGCTTTTCTAAAGATGAGGAGGAGGAGGTTGCATTTGTACCCAGTCATCCATAGCTGCCCACCCAGATCCCTATGACCAGAGCTCGATGAAACTAAGGCTCAGACAGTGGTCACAAAACAGACTGAAGCTGTAACTTATGCCTATACGCTATACCCTCAGTCTTGGCTGGATATCCACCATCCCCTCACGCGCTGTCGGTCAACCCTCTTCACTCAGAGAGTTAAGTGGAAGACTCAGCCTGTGGCTGAAAGCAACTGGCCGACAAATTCTGGTGCTCTCAGGCCATGCCATGCCATCCCACACCCCAGGAACCAGTATTTTGGTGTATCTCCAAGCAATTCCCCTGGTCTATTAGTGTGGCCCCAGCACATGGCTTGGAAAGCTCTGCTCTGACTATCCTACTTCACAGAGACCCAGATCCCTGTTGATTCTTATTTAATTATATGCTACTTAACAACAGGGATATCTTCTTAGAAATGCATTGTTAGGTGATTTCACTGTTGTGTGAACATCACAGAGTATACTTACACAAACCTAGATGGCACAGCCTTCTACACGCCTATGTTATATGGTATAGCCAGTATATTATTTCTAGGCTGCAAACTTGTATAGCATGTTACTGTACTGAACATTGTAGACAACTGTAACACAATGTATGTGTATCTTAATATAGAAAAGGTACAATAAAATATGGTATTATAATCTTATGGGACCACTGTCGTATAAGTGGCACATTGTTGACCAAAATGTCATTATATGGTGCATGACTGTAGTTAATTTTTCCCAGGTTTTTGTTTAGAGCATCAATGCAGGCCTTGACAAAGAAGTCACTGAAAACTTGTTGGTTTGTTGGTCAAGGCAGGCTTATCCTCAGCTCATATTTCCACATGAGGTCAGAGTAATCTGAGCTGCTTGTAGGAAGGCTTTATAACCTCAAAAAGAGGTGCTCTCCACCTCTCAGCTAAGAGTCTGGACCCTGGGGAAACCTAAGCATGGGAGTGTGGATGTGGGTGGGCCTGGCACAGCTGCCTGGCACCCTCAGAAAGCACAGGACCACCACTGCCACAACTAAAAGTCCTAAGGACAGACCAGTTTCTTCAGGTACGGGGTGGGCTGCCCAAGATCCCTCCCATTCCCACTCCCTCTACAGGCAATTTCCAGCCCAGCTGACCAGTAACAGCTCTGCTTACCGTCTTCACAAAAGATAGGCTATCTTCACTATCCAGAGGCACAATTCTAGGAAAGGAAAGAGATAGGAGAGACACATGTTAAAGAGTTTTGAACTGTACAGAAAATTACCATGTTTTCTTTTTTAACTTGGCAATGACATTTCACAGACTCAGATTTCTCTTAGGGATTTTCAAAACACTGGGTTGCATGTATGTAGAATTAGTATGTTGGCCACTACAGTGAATATGTCCACCCCACTCCTGCCCCTTGGCCTTTCAGTGGGAAGCATTCTGGGTGCTGGAACTCTGCTGAGCACAGCCAGGTCAAGCCCAAGCCTGGAGTGATGTCACTGCCAGGTGTAGAACTGTAAGAAGCCATCCATGCCAGCAGCCTCTCCTCTCTTTATGTTCCTAAAACTTGCTCCATGTGAGGATGCAATCATATACTTACCTTCCTTGGTTATTCACAGCATGTATATGAAAAGTCATCTTAGAGCTGTAGACCAAAACCAAAATAAAACAACAATCAGTCTGCTCTTGCTTTCCAGACACTTGCTTGTGCAGCATGCCTGCTCAGGACTTTCAAGGCCACCCAGTGAGGTGTTTGTCATCCTTGCTTTACACAGATCTACCTTAGATATTTTAGATACTTGTCCCAGGGTCCCACACCATCAGCAGGTATGGGGCCAGTGTCTGACTCTAGTCATGGCCCTGCCTCTGTACAAAGTCCTCAGAGCTACCTTGACTCCTAGACCACAGCAGGAGAGAACGACATAACAGGACTGTTGCCCATAGCAGACTGGAAGTAACCCTCCATTGCCTGCTCTGAACCCAAGCACAGGTCATGGTTCTGGTACTCACAGTCAACTTCTGTGGAGCCATGGGCAGGGTCAGACCTTCAGAGCCGAGGAATATCCAGAAAACCCTTTTGGCTTACTTCAAATTGCATAAATTTAATTTTTTGCTTTAACCAGTACTGCTTAGTCACACACTAACTTCCTGTCTGCATTCATGATTCCTTGTTTCCTCCCCTCTTGGGGGAAAAAAGATCTGCTAATTTAATGCAACTTAAAGGTCTTCAGTAAAGTGACCTTTGTGATGGGGAGGGGGTGGGGCTCTAGGTGGAGGACTGGCCCCGGGGACATTCTCCTCCCATTGCCTGGTGTTTTTTCCTTGTGTCTTCCTCCAGCCAGGCCTAGGAGACTTTGAGATTGAGAGGGAGTCTGCCCCGGAGGAGGCTGAGTGGTCTAGGCAAAGGCCAGGGAAAGGAGGAATGGAATGACTATGCCAGCCATGTTGATGGTAACATAGAAGACTTCCCTGTGACAGCAGTTATCATTTAATGCCCAATCACTCTACAAGGCAGGTAGCTGAGGAAGCAGATGCAGAGAGTTCCCTATTTTGCCCAAGGTCATTTAGCTACAAAGTGAAGGAGCTTCAGTTCTGCCAGAAACAGACAGCTCAGGGTAGCACAAGGCCTTAAACCTCCTCTATTCCTTCCCTTTCATGGTCATAGCAACAAGACACGGAAGACCCAGGAGAAAGGAGACCTGAAGCAAGACTAAAGCCTTGCACCACGGGTTCTGGTTCTTTCCTCCATTCCTGGAGCTGCAGCAATAGAATTCTTCTTGTTAGACCAATTGGCTTATTTTTCTTTTTTTTGAGTTGTCCAGGCTGGAGTACAATAGCACACTCATGGCCACCGTAGTCTCGACCTGCTGGGCTCAGGTGATCCTTCCACTTCAGCCTTCCAAGTAGCTGAAACTACAGGCACACACCATGCCCAGCTAATTTTCTGATTTATTGTAGAGATGAGGTCTCGCCAAGTTGCCCAGACTGGTCTCGAACCCACGTGCTCAGGCAATTCTCTCACCTCAGCTTCCCAAAGTGCTGGGATTATAGGCGTGAGCCGCTGTGCCCAGCCGGCTTATTTTTCATAGGCTGCTTCTTATGACCCAGGGTTGTAGATGTAAGAAAATTGGGACCTAGAGCTAGGGGTACCATAGGATGCACCCCAGAAGTATTCTTAAATACATTTCCTGGTACTGGTATCCTGTGTATCTTTTCCATAAAAGTGCATGAAGTGGTCCTCCATGTGGGACAGTGGATTAAATAGACTGCGTTCAGGAATATTTAGCAATGGACAAAGACCCACTGTGATGTGCTCAGAGAAGTGATAGGAGATCACCAGGAAACCAGAATCGCAGACTATCTAGAGCCTGAGACATGGCCAGGATCTAGGTCTCTACCATCTGGGAGACAAACGAGGCCCAGGGCGCGTCTCTTCTAAGCAGTGACTATCCCCATGCCCCGGGCCCTTACTCCTATAAATCTCCCCACTTGGGCTCTCAGCCTCACCTTACGTTGGAACCCAAGCCTGTCAGGTCTCCTCTGATTCTGGTGCTCATCTGCCTCAAATTCTAGCTTCAGAACACGTGTGTGACACTTTCTCATACAGTTCCTCGATTTTGGCTCCTTGCCTTCTCACATAAAGGCTGGATCAAGAATGACTCTTCTTCATACATCCCACTACTTTACGGAAACACTTCTCAAAGGGGAAATGAAACACATATTACAGGGGACAAAAGAGTCTTTTTAAAAACAAACATAAAAAATTTGCTAATAAAAAATATCAGCCATTGCTTACCGCAGGGCTGCCTTAAACTGAATCAACTCAAAGGAATCTAACCCAGATCCCAGGGTCTGCTCTGCTACCTCCTTGGCCTGAAAATCAACAACAAGATGGAGACAGTTAGCTTTCATAGCAGGAAAAAGTACTCACATCACTGATAGGAAGGGCCCTCCTAATGCTTGGCCAGGAGCACACCATGCCCTTCCCCTTTATGTGACTACTTTGCGGCCGTCAGCAGGTGTAAGGGACAGCATTATGTTGAGAGAAACAGATGCTTGCTTTCTCCAGTCTGGCTTCACAGGACAAAACTGCTTTCAGGCAGGTGGGAACTGGAACCTGATCCGCCAGAGAGATGTGACCAGCTGGGATGACGGCCGTGGAATGTGAGGTCTAGAAAAGTACTTTCTCCTCCCCTTTCCCCTGGCTCTAAGAGTTTCGGCCAGAAGCTAAGAATATCTAAATAGCCAGAGTTAACAAAAAATCAACTGAAAAACCAGCGTGTGAGAACTGACACTGAAAGAAACCCCACTGCCTTTCATAAGCCTTCTGCCATATAGCAGCTAAAGGGCTGAGAAATCCTGTGTCAGTACCAGGGACACAAGTCAGTGAGGAAGGGAAATGGCGAGGAGCTGGTAACTACGGCTACAGTCTCTCTGATATCTACATCATACACAACCTTTCCAATGTCAAATGCTTCCTTCAGGAAAGGTCCTATTGGCATTGGGAGGCATCAAGCCGACTCTTCTCCTCTCCTTACTGGGTCAGATATAGGAATCCAACTCAGCAGGGCAGGTTAACCGCAAAACAGCAAGGAAGATAACAGTCAGAGAACGAGAACACAAGTTCTTGTCTAGGAAAGGCAAGTCAGATTTTCTAATCTTTAGCTGTTTTTTTAAACACAGATTTATAGGAAATCAAACTATGTAGAGCTCAAAACAAGCTTACCTAACTTTATTAAAATTCATAGTAGAATACTCTATTTTCCTTTTTTTTTAGCTTTTAAAAACCATTTTAAGGTATTAAACAAAACAATGTGCTACAGAATAATTTTTCGTTAACACAACTAAATATCTACAAAGAAGCGTTGATTAGTTGTCATTCATAAGACAACAGCAGCATGGTCACAGCAGCAGAAGCTCAGTGCTCTAAAGGCATCTCTCTGCTTGGTGCCAAAGAGGCCCAAGCTCACACAAAAGTGAGTACTGCAAAGTGTACAAAGAATAAACAAATGAATAGGATGTTTTACATTAAAATAACAACCACGGAAACAGAAACATGGTATTTAAATTACCTTTGTTAGACTGGAAGTTTTAGCGTAACATGCAATGCCAGCCAAAACAGCCTCAATAACAGCAGCATATACCTGGGACAAGAGCCTACTTTAAAAACAAAAAAATAAAGGTTAACACTACAGCACCAAGGAGTTCTTCAAAAGCTGCATGCACATAAATCACAGTATCTAAGAAACAGATTTTTAAACAGGATGAGAGAAGTGCAAAATGGAACAAAAGTGATTTATAAACCTTTGAAGAGTCAAGCATTTGGCTTGATTTATACCTTTCTCTTGTTAAATCATCTTAAGAAAAGCCAGCTCTTTTGAACTCTGCTCCAAAGACCATCCCTCCCTGTTTGTGACTAAACAGAATAGGACTATGTGCAGGAGCAGCTAGCCACTGACCAGGAAGTCCTTCAGTGTTACAATACAGACTTGCTGCTTTTCCAGGGACCAACTGCACCATACCTTCATGTCATCTCCTCACTAGACCTGCTCAATGCTGGCTGCTACTGGAATCACAGGTGGAAGACCTCAGGTGGCAAGAGAGATTACCTGATTCAAGAGAGGCTGAGTTCTACTTAAATTCAAATTAAACAGCTGCAGACCCCTTTCCAAGCAGCTTGCCTGCTCTAGAGAACAAAGCATGCTTCTGGGTAGATCTCTGACTTTCCCCCAAATCTTGCTCTTTTCCTCTGGCGTCTCACTTCCCAAAGTCATTATAAGAAGGTTTTTCTCTTCGCCAGACTGGGATTGCTATGAGGTCCCTAAAAGATCCAAGTCTGGTTCCCTCGACATTTGAGGCTGGATAATTCCTTGCTTTAGGCTTTGTCCTGTGCGTTGTTGAATGTACAGCAGCATCCCTGATCTCTAACCACTACTTGTTGATAGCATCTCTCAGTTATGACAATCAAAAATGTCTCTAGGCCAGGCATGGTAGCTCACACCTATAATTCCAGCACTTAGGGAGGCCAAGGTGGGATGATAACTGAGGCCAGGAGTTTGAAACAAACCTGGGCAACACTGTAAGACCCTGTTCTCTACAAAATAAATAAAAAAAAAATAAGCCATGCATGGTGAGGTATACCTGTAGTCCTAGCTACTTGGAAGGCTGAAGCAGGAGTATTGCTTCAGACCATGAGTTTGAGGCTGCAGTGAGCTATGATTGCACCACTGCACTCCAGCCTGGGCAACAGAGCAAAATCTGTCCCCCAAAAAAGAAAAAAAAACTCTCAAAATCTTGCCAATGTAAGGTGGGAGAATGGCCCTTGGTTGAGAACCACCGCTTTAGGGGAAGGAGACCCAGGTTTTTCTTAGGACACTTGCAGAGGGAAGGCCTGCAAGGCAAGGGAAGATGCCTGGCAAGGAACTGACAAGGTCTCACCTAAGAATGTGTCTATTTTTAAGCCTGTGAAACTCTTGTAAGAGGTAAAGGAAGGCAGTAGGCGTTTGAGGGCAGGAAAAACAGAAATGATCTGGTCTAATCCTTTCATCTTATAGAAGCAAGTAGGTCCTCTGGGGGTGGAATAAGTTGTCTAAGTCCAAAGAATATTCATGGCAGACTCAAATTCAGATCGCTCTAAACCTGGTACTTTTCCACTGTGCCACAACACAATGTCATCTCCACTTCCTCTTTGGCGGCTGCCCCACACCTCTATATTGCAGGTAAGAGATTTGAGTTGAGTTGAAGAAAAAAAAAGGACAGAGAGTTCACTGAACAAAAACAACAGCTCCAAGGATCAACATATTCTGAAACCTGCTAGTCAGGCTGGGACAGAGGGTACATCCTGGAAGGAAAGGGGCCTGGCAGGGACACTGTCAATGAGACTGGCCCCTTTTGGCTGAGACCAGAATCCTCTACACCTTGACACTAAGGGTGAAGTTTTATGAAGACCAACCCCAAAGACATGTAAAGCTTCCCCAGCTATCTACCCTTCCCCAGCTGATTCAAATATCACTAGTACCAGCACTGGTCAGACCGCCTCCTCACTTGGCCTTTTTCTGTACTAATCCTCAGATAAGAGCTCAATACACAAGCCACCTAGTCACTGACCCATAAAATGGCCTGGATGGCACTGCTGTCACCTTCACCAGGACTTCACAAAGCCCAAGTTCCATGGGATCTGTGAGTTGGTAAATCTTCCAGTGTAGACCCAGGAATCCCTTAATACCAGCCCCTGATGCAGGGAACCAATGGATCTGATTTTGGCAAGTTGTCTAAGGATCCAGAATGAGGATTCAGGGCAGTGGTTAAGCACCACTGGCATGGAAGCACAAGCAGGCACAAGGCAAGACGACACCCATCAACACATGAGAAAACAGTTGACTTGTTGTGAAGGAAACCCACAGAAAAACTATATACACATTATGATTACAGCTGCATAAAACCTTAATGAATAAGTTTTTCAAAAGCCTAGAAAGATATACATTAGGATACTAATGGGTTGTGCCAGAGAGGAATTATAGCTGATCTTTTCTCTATTTCCATATTTTCGGCAGTGTGATTATATTACATGTATTTTATCTTCCCCAATACAGCTTTGTGAGTCTTACCCTAGAAACTCTGATTCTGGGATTGGGCCTGGGGAAGCTATATTTTAAAGAGACCTGAGATAATCCTTTGTGGACTGTCACTCCTGGCCATTGGGAAGCATTGGCCTAGACCCTACCAGTTTATGCTACAGCACTGAATTAGGTAATAATGGATCTCTATTGTACCCATATTTCTGAAACAGGATGCTTTTCGGAATTAAACAGTTTCAGCATGAGTTTATTTCCTGTCTTTGGCTTTCTGCTATATGTGAAGGGAGACAAGTCAATACTAGGTAAGACCTTTCTAAGGTTTACATAGCCTGGGTTTAGATACTAGCTCTGTTCCAAAGGCCTGAATGTCAAGTCCAGAGAAAATATTCCTCAGACCAGATGGGGTTTCACATGGATTCTCCCAGATTTACAGGATGTTTTAGTCTTAGAAAAGCCTTCAATTAAAAAAATGCATTATGTAGAAAACATATTAAGGGGAGTTACATTATATAAATTATATGTACATATATAAATTATATAAATGGGTGTGCAGGTAGGAAGTCTCTGAATTCTGGAGGAAGGAGCAGATGGCAAAGCTGGCAGGGTCCTCTAGCCTGAATTCCAAGCTGAGAGAAACTTGGGAAACTACACTGCAGTGTTTGCGTCATAAACCAGATGTCTTATCACTGCTGATCTCAAAAGGGAATAGACATGACAGGCACAAATGAGTAACTCAACTTTGTATAAGAAAAAAAACCTGAAGGCTTACATTTGTTCAGTTTTCTTGGGCAGTTTGCTGTCATCGCCTGTGAAAGAACACCATGTAAGAATGTGACAAGAGCACAGGATATGCAAGCACCTTCACTTTACAAGGAAGTTTGAAATACTTAATTTACGTCAAAGGTGTCCTCAAGAACTACATTTCTTTTAAGTTAAATACGGTACAAGTACCACCAACGGTGGGACCTGGTTTCTCCCAGCATCCTCCGAGACCCTTACCCCTGACATTTCTCACTTTTACAATGCACTCAGCATCAGCACCAAACACCAAGAAGACATACGGAATCTTAGACTCTGGAACGTCTTTCCTTTTTTTTTTAAACATTGGGCAATAATACACAGGCTCAGTTCTACCTCTTTACCTCCTTAACTACCTGACTCAAGTCATGCTTCTTTCCAGAGTTTCCTGGATTATTTAACAAGACTCAGGAGAAACCCTGGCTTCTGATGTTCTCTCCTTGGTGTAGCAGCACTGAGACCTGTATTCATTCTAGAGGCTCTTCTCTGTGTCTCTTTGGATGCCTGCGGCTTCAAGCAGACCAGTCAGCTCAGCCTTTCTGGATGGCCCCACAGCATGTTCCTAGCACCTGGGCACCCTTCTATCATGGCCTGTTCTCACTTTCCTCACACACACAGTTGGGTGGGCACCTGGCTGAAACATTCAAACTCCCACTACAGAACACACCTCCTGTTATCTCAAACTAGGTGTTATTCATCTTTGCCTTCCCTCCAACACTGGGCACAGGATCTTACACATGGTTAGACTTAATATTCGTTGAACCAATAGTTTTCCTCTTGAAATACATTCTGTGAGAAATGTGTTACGACACTTAAACTCTCCAGCTGGAATCAGAAAGGGAGCAGGAGGCCCACAGATTGGATTTCACCAGCTTCTGAGCAAACCATTCATTAGACAAATTGATGAGAAGATGACTTCAGAGACTTACCCAAGTAAGGAACATGAGTAGCTCCAAAAAAGAATGTTCTCGAGCAAGCAAGTGGTCCCTTTGGCGACACACACTGTGCTACCTGAACGTCAGAAAAAAATAAAAATAAAAAGGAGCAGGAACTTAGGTGGGTATTACTAGAACAAAAAGTATACAGTTAATAGAAATAAATTTTACTTTACCAAAACTGATTTTTTTTTTTTGAGTAGGAGTCTCACTTTTTTGCCCAGGCTGGAGTGCAGTGGTACACTCACTGCCACTACAGTCTCAACCTGCTGGGCTCAGGCAATCCTCCCGCTTCAGCTTTCCAAGTAGCTGGAACCAGAGGCGTGCACCACCATGCCCAGCTAATTTTTAAATTTTATTGTATAGACGAGGTCATGTTGCCCAGACTGGTCTCAAACCAGTGCTAAAGCAATCCTTTTGCCTCTACCTCCCAAAGTGCTGGGATTATGGGTGTGAACCACCGCACCCAGCCTGATTTATTATTTTTTAAAGACATAGGATAGGGGAGGCCAGGCTCAGTGTCTCACGCCTGTAATCACAGCACTTTGGGAGGAGGAGGTGAGAGGATTGCCTGAGCCTGCAGGTTCGAGACCAGTCTGAGTAACATGGCAAGACCTCGTCTCTACAATAAATAAAAAAATTAGCTGGGTATGGTGGCACACACCTGTGGTCTCAGCTACTTGGAAGGCTGTGGTTGAAGGATTGCCTCAGCTCAGCAGGTTGAGGCTGCGGGGGCTGTGAGCAGTGTGCCACTGCCCTCCAGCCTGGGCGACAAAGTGAGACTCTGATTAAATAAATAAATAAATAAATAAAGACATGGAGAAAAGAGCACCTTTAATTCTTTTTTCCAAAGGTATCTTTCACACGTTGTGTACATATGCATGTGTGTTTTTGTGTGAGCACATACATGTGTGTGTATTTTAAACCTTGGCTATATCACACGATTGCCATTGGGTCCTCAGTCAGCCCAGGTTGCTAATTAATTCACTACTCAGAAGGAAAAAAGAGGCTATGTGTTTGGGTTTTGACTGCAGTAGTATCCAGTCCAGAGCTTTCAGTGACGACCCTGGCTGACAAGACAGGCAGTGGTGTGGAGTAGCTACAAACTCAGAAAGGAGGTGCTACCCAGTCCCCACCTTTATTTGTATTTCATCTCTGTACAGAGTTCTGCAGAAGAGAAAATAAGTTCCTCTAGGTTTTTCAACTGTTATTCTTCTTTTCTGTTAAGATGTGTATTGCAACAGATGGATGTCCTTTTTTTTTTTTATTGAAAAGTAATACATTTTTACATGTGGTAAAAAAAAAAAAACAAAACATGTAAACATTTCAAATTCCCACAGGATTCTAAATCTGTACTCACAGTGGGAGCCCTCAGCCTGGACCATCGAGAGCTGCTCAGGGGGTACCTGATGAGAACCGAGTCAGGGCTATCTCTGAACCTTGTCTCTGGCCCTGACCCCTCCCACCATGGCATGCTTCTCCCACCCCAGGCATACGTTGTTCTGAGCAAAGCAGAGTGAATATCATTCTGACGGTAGAAGCAAGAAGCCACACTCAGCAACGTGCTCTGGAGGAATTTTCCATAAAGGACAGTCATTGCATGGGGACAGAGAATATATCCAAGCATCCCCAAATGTCTTTCCGCAATCTGCATTTAAATGCTGATCATTTTTTGGTTTTGTTTTCTTGTAGGCTTCAATTCTAAACAACTTATTATGGCCTTGTTCACTTTCTTATTTCTTATGTTCTAGTGGGTTTGTGATTAGACACAGCTTCCAACACAATGCCTCATAACGTCTATACATCATACTTGTATAAGCCGTTTGCTGTTTTCACAGCTTCTTTGGGTTAATGCAACTGTCCCTACTAATGCTTCAGGCAAGACCGTGGGAAACCATTATCTGGGTGAGGAAACCAAGCCCCTAGTGAGAATTCATGATTTGCCAAGGCCAGGCAAGTAAGAGGTATTTCTTAATAAATGTTTGTTGAATGAATTTCTACTAGAGTTTATGAAATGACATTCACTGATTCTTTTCTTCTGAGTATAAAAGTAACATATGCTCATCACCAAGATTGTAAAATATCAGAAATATACAAAGAAAAAAATTAAAGTCACTTGCCAGTCCAACCACACAAAAAAATTTGTTTATATTTTCTTCCAGTTCTTTTTCAAGACTTCTGTACATGTTAAGGTCACAATGAAAATACCACTTTGTATTTTGCACATTTTCATTGAAATTGTATCAAGATAATTTTTATGAGTTGCTAGATATTTTTGAAGTCAACATTTAATGACCTCCTTAATAATAGTCATCAGAGAGGTAAACCATAATTCATTGATTCATTTTCCTACTGTTATACATTTAAGTTGCCTCTATTTTTTTTTATCGATATTTTTTATTTTGATATTGTGGGGTACAGTTAAGGGTTAGGTATACAAATATGCTTCATTCAGGACCCCTTGTTGATAACAGATGTCTCCCCGTCTCCAGACAGATGTTTACTACCATTAGTCCCAGGATGTCCTTTTTTCTTTTGAAAATCCAACATCTCATGAGGGTTCCTGAGACAATTAGGTACAAAATGCAAAAATGCCACCACAAGAACTAGAGGAACAGAAATGAGAACAATATATAAAAAATATCCGGCCGGGCTTGGTGGCTCAGCCTGTAATCCCACGCTTTGGGAGGTGAGTAGATTGCCTGAGCCCACGGGTTCGAGACCCGCCTGGGCAACTTGGCAAGACCTCATCTCTACAATAAATCAAAAAATTAGCTGGGCATGATAGCGCGCCCGTAGTTCCAGCTACTTGGAAGGTTGAGCAGAAGGATCGCTGGAGCCCAACAGGTCAAGGCTGCGGTGGCTGGGAGCGTGCCACTGCACTCCAGTCTGGGAGACAGAGTGAGACTTCAACTCAAATATATATATATATATATATATTAGGTACAAAATGCAAAAATGCCACCATAAGAACTAGAGGAACAGAAATGTACATATAGTGCCCGGGCTCGGTGGCTCAGCCTGTAATTCCAGCACTTTGGGAGGCCAAGGTGAGTGGATTGCCTGATCCCACGGGTTCAACACCAGCCCGGGCAACTTGGCAAGACCTCATGTCTACAATAAAATAAAATAAAAAATAGCCAGGCATGGTAGCACGCATCTGTAGTTCCAGCTACTTGGAAGGCTGAGGTGGAAGGATCGCTGGAGTACAGAATGTTGATGCTGGGGAGCCATGAGCGTGTGTGCCACTGCACTCCAGCCTGGGCAAAGGAGTGAGACTCTAACTCAAAAAAAGTAAAATAAAAAGCTAAATATGACACAACTATCCCTCCCTTCTATTTTACTCCACTGTTTAAGAAAGCTATACTACATGGCATTTTTTAGTATTATGAATCCAAGTTACAGATTTGAAGTGAGAACTGTGACTAACCTATAATTCACTGTAGTGAAAGTGATCAATCTTGCCATGACACAACAAAAACTTATGATTTTTTGTTTGTTTGTGGTTGTGTTTCTCCATTTACTGCTATTTGTATACTGAAAACTAAAATTGAGAAAACTTTAAATATTTGCTTAATGAATGTATTTCTAAAAGTTGGTTAATATGTATATTTCCTCAATTAAGATATGTTTCTTGGATTTCCAAATTTCCCTTACTAAAGGTTGTTTTATTTTATTACTATCATTTTTTTTTTTTTAGTTGAAATCTCACTCTGTCACCCAGCCTGGAGTGCAGCGGCATGCTCATGGCCACTGCAGCCTCGACCTGCTGTGCTCAGGCAATCCTTCTGTCTCAGCCTTCCAAGTAGCTGGAACTACAGGAGTGTGCCACCACGCCCAGCCAATTGTTTGATTTACGGTAGAGATGCGGTCTCAACAAGTTGCCCAGGTTGGTCTTGAACCCCTGAGCTCAGGCAATTCTCTCGCCTCCACCTCCCAAAGAGCTGGGATTACAAGCGTGAGCCACCGTTCCTGGCTACTAAAGGTTTTTTTAAGGTGCCAATTGTTTCAAACCACTTCCTTAGGTCATGTCATACATTTGAGTAGGCACATACTAATTCAAATTTACTGACTTTTACCTAAAAAAAATAAACTGGTACAGTAGAATTTACACATGTAATGTAAAACTGTTAAAAAATAATCTGGGTTTGCATGTTTTACATAATACTTTTACATTTGTGAATCATTCACAAATGGCACAGAAATGGAAGAGGGTGACTATGTTACTTTGGAATACAGCTAAAGAGACAAGGTCAAACCTAGGGCCCCTCAACCTCAGGACCAGATTTCAGGGAAGTGCCTTGGCTTCACTGGGTTCCATGTTTATAAAAGAAAGATACGGGCCAGGCACTGTGGCTCACGCCTATAATCCCAGCACTTTGGGAAGCCAAGGTGAGAGGTTTACCTGAGCCCACAGGTTCGAGACCAGTCTGGGCAACTTGGCGAGACCTCATCTCCACAATAAATCAAAAATTAGCCAGGTGTGGTGGCACAGGCCTACAGTTCCAGTTGGAAGGCTGAGGCGGAATAATCACCTGAGCCCAGCAGGTTGAGGCTGTGGTGGCCATGAGCATGCCACAGCACTCCAGCGTGGGCGACAGAGTGAGACTCCAACTCATAAAAAGAAAGATATGACAATGCTTGCCAGTTTATTACAAAAAGCTGTATAAAGAACCTAATTTTTAAAAAAATAATAAGCTTTTTTTTTTAAGAGAAATTTTAGGTTTATAGAAAACTGAACTGAAAGTACAGAGTTCCCACATACTTCCTTCTCATTCCTCCAGGTTTCTCCTATTATTTACATCTTGTATTAGGATGCTACATTTGTTACAATGGACAAATACATTATTACTAACTAAAGTCTACAGTTCACATTAGGGTTCATGCCATGCTGTACATCTGTGGGTTTTCACAAATGTGTAATGACATACGTCCATCATGACTGTACCACACAGGAGAGTTCCACTGCTCTAAACATCCTCTGTACCCCACTTGATCTCCTTGCCCTCCTTCTTCCAAACCCCTGGCAACTAGTAATCTTTTAACCAGCTCCAGGGTTGGTTTCCAGTTGGAGTGATACAGCATGCAGACTTTTCAGATTGGCTTTTTTCACTTAGCAATATGCATGTAAGGTTACACCACGTCTTTTTTTTTTTTTTTGGCAGAAATTTGTACTTTAATACCTTCACTTCCACAGATACAGGAAATGAACCTCAATTAGAGCAATACAGCAGAGTAAAACCACAAAACCTTTTATGACAAACTTTTCTTACTGGTTACAGTAGCTCCCGTCATCTGTGATTTTATTTTCTGTGGTTTCAGTTACCTATAATCAACCATGGCCCAAAAATATTAAATGGAAAATTCCAGAAATGAACAATTTACCAGTTTTAAATTGCACAACATTCTGAGTAATATGATAGACTCTCTTGCTGCCCCACTTCATTCTACCCAATATGTAAATCATCCCTCTGTTGTGTGTTCACAGTGTATATGCTACTCAACCTATACAATGTAATTATATTGGAGAAAAAGTACATATAGGGTTTGGTACTATCTGTGGTTTCAGGCATCCACTGGGGGTCTTGGAACAGATTCCTCACAGTTAAGAGGAGACTTACTGTGTTAAACTTAATAGAGGGCTATATCTTTTTCTTTTTTTTGAGTTGGAGTCTCACTCTTGTAGCCCAGGCTGGAGTGCAATGCCATGCTCACGGTCACCGCACCCTTGACTTACTGGGCTTAGGCAATCCTTCTGTTTTCAGCCTTCCAAGTAGCTGGAACTACAGATGCATGCCACCGTGCCCAGCTAGTTTTTGTGATTTATTGTAGAGGCGAGGTCTCACCAAGTTGCCCAGGTTTGTCTTGAACCCCCAGGCTCAGGAAATCCTTTCGCCTCGGCATCCCAAAGTGCTGGGATTAAAGGCTGAGCCACCGCGCCCAGCCAGCTATATCTTATATCCTTTATCCCCTGCAAATACTTATCTCAGGCAAAAATGGATTTATTTCATTCATGATTGGATTTTCTGGGAAGTAGCCTACTGTAGTTATTTTGTGTCATTGACTAAATGAGAGCTATGTGGTTTTTAAACCCCAGGCCTAGCCAGGCTCGGTGGCTCAGCCTATAATCCCAGCACTTTGGGAGGCTGAGGTGAGTGGACTGCCTGAGCTCGCGAGTTCGAGACCCGCCTGGGCAACTTGGCAAGACC
>NW_007247103.1:83125-90344 GCF_000164805.1 Carlito syrichta
GGATCCCTGGAGCCCAGCAGGTCGAGGCTGCAGTGGCCAGGAGCGGCCACTGCACCCCAGTCTGGGTGACAGAGTGAGACTCCAACTCAAAAAACAAAACAAACAAACAAAAAAAACCCAGGCTTGAAGGGTCAAAATTATCTTTTAGTTGTGTACCTGAATTTGAAGCCCATCAAAGTCAAAAGATCAACACACCAATATGCTAGCCAATACAGTGGTATCTATATATAGAGTCAACATATTTCTCAAGAAAGAAGTTTGAGTTTTCTTAAGAATTCACAATAAGCATGATTCCTAGAAACATTTTAAGTTTTGGAGAAGACTATAAGAAAAACAGGAAGAACTTCAAGACGGCTTCATTAGGTGTTGGTCTCAACATACGTATCCTTGTATCCATTCTCACAGTCATTTCAAACTCAGTGTCTGAAGTGTAATTCATAAACATACAACCCGACTCTCCTCAGTGTTCCCTCTCTGAATGAATGGCATCTTTGTCTACTCAGTATAGACATCAAAGTCCTGAAGTTCCTCCTTATCTTCTGTGGCTTGATAGCTCTTTTTATCACTGAATGATATCCATTCACCTAATGAAGGACATCTTGGTTGCTAAGTTTTGGCAATTATGAAAAAAACCTATAAATATCCTTATGCAGGTTTTTGCGTGCACATTTGTTTGGGTAAATCCAAGGAACATAATTGCTGGATCTTATGTAAGAGAATGTTTCGTTTATTGTTTTTTTTTTTTTTTGAAAGCAAGATTTATTGAGGACAGAAAAGCTCCCACAGTGGGAGGGAACCCAAAGGGGTTGCCCAAGAGTATGTTTAGTTTTGTGAGAAACTGCCAAACTGCCTTCCAAAATGGATGCACCATTTTATATTACTATCAGCAATGAATGAGAGTTCCTGCTGCTCCACATCCTCACCATCATTTGGTGTTGTCATCCTTTTGAATTTTAGTCACTTTAATAAGCATGTCATAGATAGTTAAATTATTGCTCCAAACATTTTCTAGCACCATCTACATTGGCTCTCCTAGTAGTCTGTGAGACCTTGGAGGCAAAGATCATGACTATCCCTGTACAGGAAGTGTAGAGTGTGTTGGAGTCAGGGAAATGTCCTCCACCCAGATAGGACAGGGCTCAGGTAGTCTTTAATCCCGGGGAATAGGTCTTTTTATGGAGGCCTTTGTTATGGCTTTTATCATATTTCAAAAATGGTTCCTCTTCTCCTTTACCCACCAGAGTCACGAGGGGAATTTTCTTGGTTTTTCACCATGATAACCTGCTGAGGTTCCTGCAAGTAAACCCATGAGTGTGTGGAGCTCCTCTAAGACTGTGTCCCCCAGGAATTTCTCACTCCCATTCTAGTTCACATTAAGCCTTCAGGAGTTCATCAAAACTACCACTTAAGTGTTCCTAGCAGTTTATAACTCCAGTGGCTTCTGCTCCAGCTAATCAGATAATGGCTGTGACTCTCTGGATTTACCTCTCTCTCCAGATTTCAGGGTAGCAGTGTGCCTTGAGATCTTAGTTCTCTGGAGTCCAAGAAAAGTCATCAATTCAGCTTTCTTCTTGTATAGGGATGATTTCTAAGCTCTTTCCATATCAGAGCTGAAACTGGATATGTTCTCTTAGTTTTATTTAAACCTTGTGTTTTAGCAGATCTCTTGACCTTAAAGGGTAAACTAGGGGCCCACTGCCTCATTACTGCCAAGTGGGAGCAGAAATCCAGGTTCTCCAGTCTCTATTGCCACCTGTGTGTGTGGGGGGGGTATGGATAGTGGGGTAGCCTTGTTATTGCTGAGTGGTGGTGAGAGTCTTGATACTCCATTGACTCCCCCATGACACTCCCTAAGGAGAAGTACCTTGTTATTGCTGTATAGGGGGTGGAAGTCCAGGTCCCCACTCTGACACTACTCTGTGGGGGGCTAGAGCAGGGGAGACACCTCATTACAGTTTGGCAAGGGAATACATCTAGCTTTTTCACTCAGCCTTTGTGGGACGGAGCGAACATGTTTTTCTGCGGCATTTGGCTAGAGTAGAGAAGTTGTTGGCTAGAGTAGAGAAGTTGTCTAAAAGTTTTCTGTCTTGCTAGGCTACATCTTTCCTGGTCCTCTGGCTTGAGAGAGTAGGCTTTCCTGGGGCTTTTTTGGTCTGTAACTCTTTTTAAAATTTATTTTATTGTAAAGATGTGCTGTACAAGTCAGGGTTAGGTATGTAAGTGGTCTACATGCAGGTGAAATTTGGGTCTCCCAACTGGTCCTCACTTGACCTGATTTAGGACCGGGCACCCTTAGTGATGTCATGTGCCCTCCCCGCTGCCCAACCTCACCCTGGGCAGTGTCCCATCACTGCTGATTCCTCACTTATAGTACTCTCTTGCAGTATTGTGATAAATGTTCAGGACCCACTTATGAGTGAGAACACGTGTATTCAGTTCTTTGTTTCTGTGATAGATCACTGAGTATGATGGACTCTAAATCCATTCCAGCTGCTGTGAAGTTGTCTGAAACTCTTCATATTTTCCAGGTAACCAGGTTCTCCAGTGTGCAGTTTGGGATATACAGGCAAAAAGAAAATCCAAAGAATATACCTCCATCTTAGCCCTTTGGTCCTGAGGTCTTTAGCCAGTCTGCCTCCTCCTTGCCACCTTTCAGTCTTCTTATTTTTGTTTTCTATGTAATGTCCTGAGTTATTAGTTGTATTTTGTCAGAGGAGTGGGGAAAAACATGCCTACTCCATTTTTCTAGAAGCAGAAAGCAGATTGTCTCCTCTAGTTTTGACTTAATATGTGTAGTCAACAAGTAAGATTATATGTCTGGCATTTTCTATGTATTCCAACAGCACTCTAGGCTTTAAATGGGGGGTCTGAGTCCACCCTTTACATAGCAGCAAGATCCTGAAAGTACACCCATTCTGGTAGCCCTATATCCTGGGTTGGCTTAGAGGCAGATCTGGGGTCTCAACCTAGAAAGATTAAGCTGTATCCTCTCATGTTTTCCAAATAAAGAATGACAGTACTCTACCCAGCTTTCGAGATTGCCAGGGATATTTTGAGAATACTTAAAATTCCATTAAGATAGTATTGACTTTTATAATCATTAGAGTCCCATGTTCAGGTCTAATGTTTCCTTTAAAAGAATGTAACATAGCTGGGCCTGGTGGCTCAGCCTGTAATCCCGCGCCTTTAGGAGGTTGAGGTGAGTGGATTGCCTGAGCCCGTGGGTTCGAGACCTGGCTGGGCAACTTGGCGAAACCTCATCTCTACAATAAATCAAAAATCAGCTGGGCGTGGTAGCGCGCGCCTGTAATTCCGGCTACTCAGAAGGTTGAGGCGGAAGGATTGCTGGAGCCCAGCAGGTCAAGGCTGCAGTGGGGAGCGGCCACTGCACTGTAGTTTGGGCAACAGAGTGAGACTCCAACTCAAAAAAAAAAGAAAAGAATGTAACAGACAATATACCATCAAATGCAAAAATCTTCTCCTTAGCACCCTCAATAAATAATGATCATCAAAATGTATGTCATTAAATGTAACAGTTAAGCCATAACAAACTTAGGCTTGGAGTGACTGTCTATTTTCAAACTAATTTGAAATGTTTCTTCTAATGACAATATTACTCTGACAACTTAAAGAGTGGTTTGTGAAAGTATGTTTTTAAACTTTTTCCTTCAAACATTTTAAAACCAAATACAATGTTTTCAAATCATACCTAGTAATCATGTAAAAATACATACAATCAGTTTCTAATCACTTTTTTCTATTCCCCAACCCCTTCAGATTCAAGGTTAAATCAACTCACTAACTGGAAAAGGTTCCTTCTGTCCAGATCCCCTCCCTCCCATTTGGTAATAAAATAAATCAAACACCAAGCAGTCCAGCCACTTACCATGTGCTTGGCAAAGCTCCCACCAGGACCAGTGCTGCGTACAAGGTGCCCTTCGGAAGGGAAGTTAAAGTTGCCAGCATTCAGGTTTTCTCGTGTAGAGTGATTACCAAAGAGAACGAATGGCTGTCTATTAGGGCTAGAAAGGCAAGTCAAAAACATGAGAACAGAAGAGCTTCCTGGCCAAGGTAGCTTCCCATGACCTTACAGAGTCCTCAAGCTTTTCTGAGCAACATCCTGCAGTCTGAGCAAAGTGGAGAGTACAGTCTACCTAATGTTCCTGGCTGGTTGGGAAGGGATGCCAGATGGATGTCTCTGACTCTTCCCACTGACCATAGGGATCAGTCATTTAGGGACATAACTAAACCCAAGTTAGGTTTATATGTTCAGATTGTCCTACTTTTTGAAGAGTAAGTTCCATACGTTTACTGTCCATGATGCAGTCACAGAGCAAAACCCGTTTTAAAAAATAGCATTTTACTAGAAATACAAGTTTTAAAGAATGACAGTGGTTGTGATACTCAGACTAGATAGGCAGTTACCAATTCCTGACCACTTTCAGGAGGGAGGGAGCAGAGGAGGGCTGCAAATGTTCTCAGTACCATAGCTACCTGCCCCTGCAGCAGTCCCCCTTCTCCCTCCTCTCTGGGCTGGACTCCCCCTGCCCCCATGTTCTGCTCACTTCTCAGCTCATCTAGTCAACCCCCTCGGCCATTTCGCTTGGAAAGCTCTTACCAAAGTCACCAAGTAACTTTCATGTAGCGTATGGCAAATCCAACAGACACTTTTAGGCCTTCCGTCCTTAGTTTCTCAAATGCACTTGACGCCCTTCACTGCCAGAGCTGTTGCTGCTCAGTCCTCCCAGTCTGTCATTCTCTTCTTATACTTGGCCTCTGAATAGTCCCGGGTTTCACCACCAGCTCTCTGCTCTCTCTCCCCCCTCCTCTGTGATGATCTGCTGCCCCTCCAGTTCAGGAAATAAGCAGCATCATGATCTATCCAGGGATCAAGCCAGATCTGAGAGGCCTTACTGGCTTCTGCTCCCTCATTCTTTAAATCCAATCAGCCTCCCCCAACTCAATCCTATTTATCCATTTCCTTCCATCTACATGGCCACAACCCTAGTCCACGCTGCTATCACTGCTTCCCTGGACAACTGTGACACCTTCTCACTGTTATCTTGCTTCTGCTCTTGCCCTCCTATAATCTATTCTCTACACTGGAGTGATGATAATCTTTTAAACATGCAACGCATTTATTGCCTTTACTGTTATTTCAGGAGAAGGGCCAACATCTTGCATATGGCCAACCAAGACCTATATGATCTGGTCAACTTCTTCAGCTACATGTAAAGCCACTCTCCCCCAGTTCCCATACTCCAGCCAAGCTCATCTTCTAGGACACATCTTGTCTCAGGGCCTCTGCTCTTCCTTCTCCTCCCAGTTATCTCTGCTCATCACTCAGCACTCCCCTGGAGGAGGCCAGGCTTTCTCATGATGGGCTTTATAGTACCATGTTCTTTTCTCTCTCATGGCACCAGAGTTGGTAATGACAGATTTCTTTGTGCAGTTGTTTATTTCTCCGCCATAACATAAACTTCATAAGGGCAGTGACCATATTTCCTCCATTTTTTTTAAACTCATGTATCTCTCGTTTGGTATGTCATTATGTTCTCAGCAAATATTTGATGACTGTATCCCTTACACTTTCCCTAAATTGCCCTTAATAAGCGCATCACGTAAAAAATTCTTTGCATTTGTTTTAATTACTCTTAAAAATACTACCTTAAGCTTCAGGCCAACAGGGACTCTTAAAAGTAAAAATGAATGATTTTTCTTCTGAGCTTAATTCAAGCTAAGTGACACTCTGGGCAGAAAGAAATATGACTCAGAACCCCAGACAGGGTAGTTTGTGTCACCATTTTTAGACTACATTGGAATTGGGGAAAGAAGGAAGAGGAAAGTTTTACTCTTCTCTCTCCATCACAGGAAGTATCTCCTGCTGATCATGACAGAGAGATAGGGAAGGAAATACTTCAGAAGGCTTACTGCTCCCATCTTCTTCGTGGTGCTGGATCTTTATGCCTCATCTTCTAACTCCCTGCAAGTCACTGTTGCTCCCCTGTCCAGTCCTGGAACATTAGTTTCTCTTGCTTTCCTGAGCTAGGAGTGAAATTTTAAAAATTCCTCTCTTTAGATTTTAGTAGGCTGTAGTGTTTGTTTGATTTTATGAGTCGGAGTCTCACTCTGTCACCCAGACTGGAGTGCAGTGGCCACTCCTGGCCACCGCAACCTCGACCTGCTGGGCTCCAGTGATTCTTCCACCTCAGCCTCCCAAGTAGCTGGAACTACAGGCACGTGCTACCACGCCCAGCTAATTTTTTGATTTATTGTAGAGATGAGGACTCGCCAAGTTGCCTTGGTGGGTCTCGAACCCACAGGCTCAGGCAGTCCACTCACCTCAGCCTCCCAAGGCGCGGGATTACAGGCTGAGCCACTGAGCCCGGCTGGCTGCAGTGTTTTAAAAGCTAGAATTATAAAATTATAGAAATTAAAATATAAAATAAAAAAATTTTATAAAAGCAGTGAAACAGATTTCTTGCCCTATGCTAACAGAAATCAACTCATATTTTCCTGACTCCAGCTTCTGGACTTGGATGCTCCCCCATATACACCTTGTAAATCTCATTTTCTCCATCAGTAGTCACCCTTCTTCCTTGAGAAAGACTCTTACCTATTTTCAGTTATATGGCTTGAGATCATTCCATGACTGAAGTAACTTCTGAATGGCTAAAAAGAAACCAAAATTGTATATAGTAAGACCACAATTTGGTAAAATAATCACAAAAGCCCTCATATATGTATGCATATACACACACACACCTCAGGAGAGTGCATAGTGTATGTGAGAGAGTGAAAAGGTGAGAAATATTTGCAGGTTATTATAAGAACATGGTAAGACTGTGGTAGACACCACAAAAATTTTGGGAACAAGTGGCAAACAACATAATAGCAAATAAAAATGACAAAAACCTGCAAAAGGAATAGAAAAAAAATTTCTTTTCAAGTTTACGGTGTTTAACTACTGAAAGGAAATTGAATCAACTAAATGCAAATATTTAAACCATACAAGTACTAATCATACAAGAGCTATACAAGAGCCATACAAAAGCTAATCATTTATGGTCCAAGTTGCTAACCAGGTGGAGATTTATTTTTCTCCTATTAACAATTTTTGGTCTACATTTTCAGCAAATTAATATATGTTAATTTTTTTTTGTTTTTTTTTTTTGAGTTGGAGTCTCACTCTGTCGCCCAGACTGGAGTGCAGTGGCCG
>NW_007247103.1:90364-127712 GCF_000164805.1 Carlito syrichta
ATTACGTGTGTGTGTGTGTGTGTGTGAGAGCAGAGGTGGGGAAATGAATCTGAGAGCCAGGAATAAAGGGACAGGGAGTGGCCCCCTAGACCCTGGAGGATCCGGCCTGTGAAGAACCATCTGGCCTTTGTGGACTAGGCCGGCCAAACCGGCTTCCTACCAGGCCTCAGCCAGGTGATCAGAAGCAAATCCCTGCCTTCCTCCAAGCCAGGCTGAAGCGAGCTTGGGTTTGCAAACCTAATGGGGAGCTTTTCTTCAAGTGTTGGTCACCCACCACATCCAGACGGCAGAGAGCCCCTTGCCTGGCGGCCAGTGTCAGGGTAGATGTCCACCCACCAGCGTCCTCCAGTGCCCTGAAGTTTCACTAGGCCTGGCGACAAATGAAGGGGTCAGGCAGTGAGTGGCAAGTGCTAGATGGGTTGTTTGAAGAGCAACGCCACCGGGCACCGGGTGAAGGGACACAAGTGACATTTTCTACATTTTTTTTTTTTGAGTTGGAGTCTCACTCTGTTGCCCAGACTGAAGTGCAGTGGCCGCTCCCAGCCACCGCAGCCTTGACCTGCCGGGCTCCAGCGATCCTTCTGCCTCAGCCTTCCGAGTAGCCGGAATTACAGTAGGCGCACGCTACCACACCTGGCTGATTTTTTTATTTTATTGTAGAGATGAGGTCTCGTCTGCCCAGGCAGGTCTCAAACCTGCGGGCTCAGGCAATCCACTCACCTCATCCTCCCAAAGGCGCGAGATTACAAGCTGAGCAACCGAGCCCGGCTATGTTAATTTTAACATGTTAATTTAAAATAAGCAATAAAGAGAAATCCAAGAAATCTGAATACACTGACAGAAGTTTCCTGGGAAACCAAGGAAGCAATTCTCAGGTTTTGGATGTACAGTGTTCAAGGTAAGCACTAGCCAAGCTAAACATGCAGGGGCTAGTGTCCAAGGAGTCAAAACTTCAAAATGTAACTTCAATATCTCTAAATAACATCTACTTTATTTTTTCTGATTATTGAAGTAATATGTAATGAATATATAAGACAATAAAAATTACCAACAATCTCTAAGAACCGTTAACATTTTGGTACATTTTCTTCTAATCTTGTTTCAGTGGTACAGCCATAGAAAAATATGACTATACCAAAATTAATTAAATAGTCCTCGATTCTTAGAAATTTATACTGTTACTAACTCTTCTATATCATGACTACATATGCGTACATGTGTGTATATATATGTACATACATATATAATATAATAAATGCTATAAATTTTATATGCAGCTCTGATTATTTCCATAAGACAGATCTGGAAATGAAATCACAGGGTAAAAGTCAGAACCATATTGCCAAATTGTTCTTTAGGAAAGTTCTATCCATGTGCATTTCCACTTATAATATATGAGTGTGCCCATCTCAGGGTATTCTCATAAGCACTGCCTATGAAAAGTTTTCAATATATTTGCCAAGTTCACAAATGAAACATGGGGCCTCAATGGTGTCTTCTCATACGTTCTTTGCTTTTTAATGAAGTAGAATATTTTAGATTTGTTCAAGTGGCCATTTGGATTTCCTTTTGTTAGTTAACTGTTTATTTGCATTCTCTGAATATTTACCAATTAGAGTTTTGGTGTTTGTCTTACTGATCTACAAAAATTCTTTACAGATTAAAATTTATTGTGGGCTTACTATGTGAACTGTGATAGGCACTTAAATGTATTATCTCAAGCAATACTAATAACCTATGAGGTTCATTCTATCCTTATCCCCTCTCTACAGATGAGCGGACTGAGACACACAGATAATTTACTTGTCCAAGGTCACAGAGCCCATGAACTGAGTACAATCTCTAACTGAGATTGTAACTAGGTAATCATTAGGGGGGAAAAAAGGATAAAATTAGATTCATATCTCACACCATACACACAAAAAAATTCTACGTAGATTAGGGATCTAAATGTAAATATTTAAACCATACAGGTATTAGAAGAGCTAATTACTCTTTAACATTTAATTAAAGCCTTTTCCTATACAATGACTCATAATCCAGAGGCAATAAAAGATGATCAATTTACATTAAAAAGTCTGCAAGGCCAAAAAAATTCCAACACAAAGCAACTGATAAACATGGAAAAATATTTGGAAATATATGCTGGAGACAAAATGTTAATGGCCCAAATAAATAACAAGTTCTTAAAAACAAAGAGACAAGAAAATCTTCTAAAACTTATGCTCTTTTTTTCCGAGTCAGGATCTCACTTTGTTGCCCAGGCTGAAGTACAGTGGTATAATCATGACTCACTACAGCCTCAACTTCCTGGGCTCAGGCAGTCCTCCTGCTTCAGCCTCCTGAGTAGCTGGAACTACAGGAATGTACCACTACCTCAGGCTAATTTAAAACATTTTTTTATAGAAATGAGGCCTTGTTATGTTGCCCAGGTTGGTCTCAAACACAGACATGAGCCACCATGCCTGGTCCAAAAACCGATGCTCTACAAGTCAGTTAATAATATTGTACCAATACTAAAATGGGAAAAACACAAAATACAAAATAGCCCTTAAACACATGAAAAAATGCTCAAACTTACTCATAATTAGAGAAATGCAAGTTAAAAGAACACCAAGATACTATCTCTCATCTATGAGACTGAAAATTCAAAAGCATGACAATGCATTCTATTGGCGAGACTGTGGAGCAGAGGTACTCTCATATATTGCCAGTAGGAATGCAAACTGGTACGACCCTTCTGAAGGGGAATTTGGCAATAGCTAACAAGACTACATATATGCACTTACCTTTTGACCCAGCAATCCCATTACTAGGTATATATACCTCCAGCAATATGAAATACATAAGCACAGAGTTATTTACTATGGCACTGTTTGCAATGGTAAAATATTGAAAATAATCTAAATATGCATATATCAGAGAATAGCTGAATAAGTTAAGGCAAATTTGCAAAATGGAGTACTATGAATTGTAACAAAGAATGAAAAATATCTCAATGACCTGACTTGGATAGAGTTCCAGGATATATTGCTAAGTGAAAAAAACAAAGTAGAAATGACAGTATGCTACCCTTCAATGTAAGAAAGAATTGGATATGAGAAAATACATATGTATCTGCTCATTTGTGCAAATGTAACAGAAAAGATAAACTGGAAACTAAAGAGATGCACTATCTAGAATTAATAGAGTCAATGGTAGAAAAGGGGTAGAAAGAAAGGGGAATGAGAATAGGAGAGCAGAAAATGAGAGTGACGTTTCTGAGTATCAGTATTCTGATATCCTTTTGGAATATTATTCACTTTTAGAACCATAGTAATAACAAGAAAAAATAATCCAAAAAACAAAAACAGGCATCAGTGAGACATGGGACACCTTCAAGGTGGTCTAACGTAGATGACGTAACTGGAGTCTTTGAAGAAAAGGAGAGAGGTGGGGAACATAAAGAAATATTTGAAGAAACAGTGCCCCCAAACTTTCCAAACTCAATAAAAACTATAAATCCACAGACCTAGGAAGCTCAAGAAAACCTAAGTGGAAAAAATCTGAAGAAAACAACAGCAAGACGTTTCATAATCAAGTTATTCAAAACCAATAATAAAGAGAAAATATCAAAAGCTGCCAGAAGGAAAAAAAAAAAGACCTACTATGTACAGAGACTAGGATGAAAGACGTCTCATCAGAAACAACATAAGTGATAAGATGGTGAAGCAACATTTCTCCAGTACTGAAACAGAGAGGCTTGTCAACCCAGAATTCATGGCAAAAAACACCTTTAAAAAATAAAGGCAAAATAATATTTTTTTCCAGACATACAAAAGCTGAAAGGATCCGTCATGAGAAGATTCACACCACCAAAAATTTTAAAGGACTTCCTTCAGGGAGAAGGAGATCGAGTGGAAGTGTGGGTCTATATAAAGGAAAGAAGAGCACCAGAGAAAGCAACTACATGGACAAATGGTCATGTTTTTTCCTTGTTACTTAAATATTTTAAAAGATAATTTTAAACAAAAGTGGTAGCATTGTATTCTGGGGTTTATGAGGTATGTAAAAAAAAAAGGCATGCCAACACAGATCGAATGATTGGGAGGAAGACTTGCTCTGGGCCCCAGAGAGCACGGAGGAGCTGAGGACTACAGTGCAAGTCCAGGGAGGCTCAAGGGCAAGTTCAAGAGGGCTCTGCTGATTCTGCCTGGTAACCGGTTTTTGAGACTGTTCTGTGCCCTGGTACTCAATGATAATTCAAGTATACTCAAGGAGTCTTAGCATGAACCTGGTAACTGCTCACTACCATCGTTTGCTTGGAAAGACATCTTGGCATTCACCACCTGGAGGTTCAACTGATGAAGGTGCGCCACTCACACGTGGAGAATTATTCCTAGGCTTATTAACTAGTGTCCAACAGAAGTGCTGGCACCATAACACTGAAAAGTGAATATCCTTCTTGTAAAGAACCTGGCCCAGGAAAAAGACAACTTTTTATACAGGGGTTGGCATGGGGGAATACAACACAGTTTAACGATAAACAAAACAAATTAGGACAATATTGTATTTTGAAAAAATTTGTAATAAAAAAATCAAAACAATAAATAAATTAACCAATGTTTTTTCTCTCTTGGGTCTTTCCCTTACATACCTCACCCGCTTGAGATTCTGAAAGTTCCAGGAGGAAAGGAATTTCTGTGTCAAAATTAGCAAAGAAGCTAGTCCACTGATGTTCAAAAGCCACCAAATCCTAGGAAGAAAGTGGAAGAGATAAAATACGTGGCCATACATAGGAAGTACTTTAGAAAATTAAAATCACAAAACCACAACCGACTTCAAAATACCTGACTATTTACATGTTGTTTCAAAAGGTAGCAGCAAAGTACTGATACATGCCACCATATGATGGATTCAAAAATATTCTGCTAAGTGAAGGAAGCCAGATGTAAAGGACCACCTGACATATGGTTTGTTTATATGAAATATCCAGAAAAGGCAAATCTGTATTAGTGGTTGCCTCGAGTTAGGAATAGGACTGGAGATTGACAGTAAGTGGGCATAAGAGAAGTTTCTGGGTTGATAAAAATGTTCTAAAATTCTACTGTGGTGTTGGTTACGCAACTCTAAAAATTTACTAAAAATCACTGAATTATACACTTAAACTGGGTGAATTTTATGGTATATAAATTATACTTCAATAAAGCTGTTTAAAAGAAAGAAAGAAAGACAGTAATGATCCTCCAGCGCCTTACTTTAGCAACCCTGTTGGGGGAGGAATTTATATATTTAAGAGGCACCTAAAGGATGGTACCATGTCCAGTGCCAAAGAAGCACATCAGTGCAGCACTGTCCAAGGACTACTTGATCTTAGTTAAAAGTCCAGTGGAGTCAGGGATGACGCAGAACCGTCCCCTTCCTCATGCCCTCTTCCTAGTGGTCACAAGAGTACTGAGGAATGCTGCGCCCTTCCTAGCTCGCTTCAGAATGCAGCTCCCACTCCCTACCCCCTCCTAGCTGCTTTCAACCTCCCCTGGAGCTCATTCTGTTCCCAAGCACCACATCTTGCTTTCTGTAACTGGCTTTTCTTGAAGGTATCATCAGCTAACAACAACAACAACAAAAACAACAACAACAAAAACCCAGTTCTGACTTGTTTGATTAAGATACTCCTTAAGTATCTTATTTTGAAGTTGCTGATAATTTGTACTCAAAATGCATAGCCGTCCTTAGTGTCCATCTCCCATTGTGTAAGGATACACACGTCAGTCTATTGCCTCACTCATAGCAGGCATTCTGTTTGTTGTACCAAAACTCACTGGCCAGATCTATTCTCTCCTCCACTCCTCTCCCACTTGAGGATACACAAGTAATCACACCTGTGGGTTCTGTGCTGGCCACGTACTGATTCTACTTCTGGACGCAGGCCTAAAGCACAATAGACCTCTACTGAGAAAAGTGTAACAATATTATCACTACTGGCTTCTTTACTTGTTGCCTAGACTATCTATCAATATCTATATACAGACATGTGTGTGCATAAATGTATACAAATATAGACATGTATATTATATATAATATATAACTGACACATGTATAAACTTCAGTAATCATGTAAGTGACAGTGCTGATCTTATTTCCTGAATGTTTTTGACATAATGTAGGATAAAACTAAGAAGGTATGTGTATAGAGAGACTATTTCCTAACTTTGGCCACTGAAGAGATCTAGAAACAATGACCAAATCAGTAGCAATGAACATTCATTCCTAGCACTCACTGTGTATAGAGAGACTATTTCCTAACTTTAGCCACTGAAGAGATCTAGAAACAATGACCAAATCAGTAGCAATGAACATTCATTCCTAGCACTCACCTTGTGGTGCTAAAATATCACTTTTCTTTCTTTTTTTTTTTTGAGTTGGAGTCTCACTCTGTCGCCCAGACTGGAGTGCAGTGGCCGCGCCCGGCCACCGCAGCCTTGTCCTGCTGGGCTCTAGCAATCCTTCCACCTCAGCCTTCCAAGTAGCCAGAATTATAAGTGTGCACTACCACGCCCGGCTGATTTTTTGATTTATTGTAGAGATGAGGTCTCGCTGCCCAGGTGGGTCTCAAACCCGCGGGCTCAGGCAATCCACTCACCTCAGCCTCCCAAAGGCACGGGATTACAGGCTGAGCCACCGAGCCCGGCTAAATACCACTTTTCATTCAAAGAAACCAGAACTCTTTAGAAAAATGATTGATTCCAACTCAGGACAGGAAATGTACAAGATAAGCCTGGGATATTTTAACAAAGTAGTTAGCAAAGACTATTAGTATTGTGTTATAAGAACTGGTGAACTAACTTGAAGGGAGTTCACTATCCAAAGATGGAACAATTTGAGTATCACTAAATATGGTGATTTCAATTAATATAAACACATCAAATATAATTTAAATCTGAGTTCAAAATTACATATGTATTTTTAAAAACTAATTGGTTCCTTTTGGAGAATGATTAGGAGTCAACTTTATTTTGAATACTGATGAATAAATGCAAGTTCAAGCATTTATCCTACTTTTCCTACATGGGCTTTACCGCTATCTAAATAGCAAGTTGAATATTTCTCTTTAGAGAATATACATAAAGAAGGAATTATAGAATTGGAATATCACTACTGTGCAATGGTAAATTAAGAATCTAAGGATTGCACATAAATCTCTGTTCACAAAACATAAAAAGAATCAATTAGACATCATGTACTTCTTGATAAGAATATAACACCTTCCTGCAAGTACTCTTTCCTCAAAAAATCAATACTAAAACTGAATAAATCTCTAGATTCATGACCAATAATAAAAAAATACAGAAGACAGATCAAAATGTTAAACTACGTCATGGGAATGCAATCCACAAAAATCTACTGAGGGCTACTATAAGACAAATGATCTGGTTTCTTCAACAAAGAGATAGTGGGCAGGGGTGGGGGGGCGGACAAAGAAATAGAGAAGAAACCTATAGACTAAAAGAAACTTAAAACATACACACCCATGTACACATACACACAGGCAAGCAAAGCTAAACTATGTGTTTATGGAAGCACATCTGGATATAAAACTGCAAAGAAAAGTAAGGAGATAATTACCATAGAATTCACGATAATGTTAATATTTGGGGAAAGAAGAAGGAGGTGAGGGGTTTCGCTGAAAGCACTCGAATTACTTCTGGGTGTGGCTAGCAAGGTTCTGCTGCTTTGTTGTATAACAATTCATTAGGTTGTACATCAGTTTTATACTATTTTCTGAGTCTGCATTATTTTAATAATAAGTTTTTAAAAGCAAATACACAGTATTATTTGTTCATTTTGGAAAACTCACAGAATAAAAACACTGTTAACACTCTGGGAAATGTTCTCTCCTCCTATATTTACATATGTATTCCACATATACGAACATGCATGTTACAACCAGTAACCTGCACTTGCCTGGGCCAGACTGCCTTGCTATACCACTTCTGTGCCTCAGGCCAGTAACCCAGTCCTTCTGGGTTTGGGTTCTCAACCCCCTACTGTCAGGTCCAGTCAGTACCCTTGATCCTGGGTACAGGACAGTCTTCCAACGTTGGCACTGGGTTACTCCCACATGTCCTTCTAAACTTTGAAGTACTCTTCCCACTCTCCCAATGAACACTCTACCCACAGACATTCAATGTCTGCCTGACTCCTCTGGTACCAGATCCAATCCTCATGTCAAGCTGGCTGCCACCCACATACTGAAAGTATGTTTCAGTTCAGAAAGACCTGTGCTAAACTCTGCCTCTTATGGGCTGTGTGACCTTGGGCAAGGAACTTAACCTCATTGAACTTCAAATGCCTTATATGTATATGTATAATTGGGATGACTACTATCTTTCAGAGATCTTTTAGAAATTAAATGAAATAACCCATATGAAGTGCTTATTGTCAGGCTTTGCACATTAGATGTCTTTAATATTTGTCAATTTCTCTGCTTCTACTGTAGGCCACCCATGGTTGGCTGTGAGGCCATCTGAGCCTTCCCCTTGACATCCTGACATCTATCTGCTATCTCTCTTAGACACCCATAATGCACATCACCAGCCTCAGGGAAGTTATGCTGAGTGTGTCTCTGCCTTGCCTGCTTGGCTCTATACAATCCCTTTGGCTTTGCCAGAATGCTTCACTTTGTGAGACTTCAAAAAACAAAAGGAAGCAATAAAGTGATCAGTACAGAATACACTTTGTGTTTTAATTCTATTTAGATACATACTCAGGAGGTAGGTTTCCACTTTATCAGCCTGCCTGGTGACATTCATCTTGGCTTGGGTCTATGACAGGAAGTAGTTACATAACTGAGAGGTAGTCATTCTCTGGCTATATTCCAGGTGAAAACCAGTATGCTTTGGGGGTTACACAGAAGAAGATAGGAACTTTGCTCCCAAGAAACCTCCCTGAAGGAGGTAGATATGTCAGTACTAATTACAGAATAAGGTAGAATGAATCATTAAATAATGCTTTCACTCTATGCATATTCCACTTTTCCAATGGACGATGCAACAAACTCTCATACTAAAAAATAACTAGCACTATATGTGTAATATTCTTTTATATATATTGTCCTTTTTAATCTTCCCAACATCCTTCTGTACTTCTCTATGCCCACTTTACAGATGAGATTGAGGCACTAAGCAGTGAAGTGACCTGCCTGAGGGCAAAATATTAATAAGCAGTAAAAGCAAAAATATATCTAGATAGACACACAGAGCATGTGTGCTTTCCACCAGACACACTATTCTCCAACTTTTCCCCAACACAAACACTACATTTGTGGAACTGTGTAGATAGTTGGAACTGATCAGCTGAATGGAAAGTTTATCATTCAGACTCTTCAACGCCAAATCCAGAAGACAGACTCAAGATATCAAGGTGAGAATAAGCAGCAGAGTTCTAAAACCACAAGAATCATGCTAGTGTGTCTTGGCCCTTAGCCAGAGGCAAGGACGCTGAACTTCAGACAGAACTCCTAGCCCTAGGCTGGCATCCAGCAGTGGCAGCTCTTGGGAGGCTCAAAGTCATATTCATGGCACCGTCCCTAAGTTAGGCAAGGGATGACTTAAGGACAGGGCGAGGGCAAAGCAGCCGCCTTGGAGCTGCTTCTCTCAGTGTTCAACAGAGAATGATTCTGAGGCTTTCAGACAGGCTTCTTCCCCCTGTGCCTAAAATGCTCATTCTACCTCGTCCTCTTTCTGGAAAAATTCCTCATCACCACATTTGACTCCTCTGGGAAGCAATCCTGAGCATTCCCAGGATGAATTATTCCCTTACCTTTTATGTTCCCACTACTACTATAGCAGTTGCTCCTCCAAGAAGCAATCCTGAACATTTCCAGGCAGAGTCACCAACTTACTTTACTATTTCAGAATGAAAATAAAACTGGCTCTCAGCTTTTTATGCTTCAGGATAGATGAGAAATTGAGAGGCTTCCTTCCCCTTCTTCATGATATCACCTAAGAATACCAAGCTCATGGAAAGTCAGTAAACCAGAAAAGGACCTTATCTATAGCCCATGGTGATCATCACTGTTGCTTCTTCAGCTGCATGATGTCACTGCTCTTCCACGTGCAATTAAAGATGCTCTCCTGCATGGACCTCTCCACTGACTCCAGAGACGCTTGCAATATTCTCACAACTACAGTGCTGTATCTGACCTCTACGTGTGACCTGTAGTGTCCTCATGTTCAGGCCACTGCATGCAAGTGGGGCATGGGTCTCAGACATTTGCAGACACTCTTCAACTATCTATCTCACTTATCTTTGGCTAAGTTTTCTTCATCATTTTTAGATTCTCAATGTTGTATATTTTTGCATTTTTACTTTTTTTCTGTAATTAAGTTAGCTATAGGATGGTGATGATGATGATACAATGATGATGATGATTCCATTTTTTTAAAAGAACAAAAATTTTAGGCTTTTTAAAAAATCTTTTATTTTTTTGAGCTGGGGTCTCACTCTGTTGTCCAGGCTAGAGTGCAGTGGTATGATCACAGCTCACTGTAGCCTTGACCTTCTGGGTTCAGACAGTCCTTCCACCTCAGCCTCCCAAGTAGCTGGAACTACAGATGTGAACCACCACACCTGGCTAATTTTTTAATTTTTTGTAGAGGCGAGGTCTCAAATTCCTGGACTTAAGCAATTCTCTCACTTCAGTCTCCCAAAGTACTAGGATTACAGGTGTGAGCCACCATGCCCAGCCTCGGTTTTATTTTTCCTTTATATTTTTCTTTCTTTCTTTTTACTTTAAGTATTCACATCTTTTTTTTTTTTTTTTGAGTTGGCATCTCACTCTATCACCCAGACTGGAGGGCAGGGGCATGCTCACAGCCACTGCAGCCTCGACCTGCTGGGCTGAGGTGATCCCTCTGCCTCAGTCTTCCAAGTAGCAGAAACTACAGGCGTGTGCTACCATGCCCAGCTAATTTTTTGATTTACTGTAGAGACGAGGTCTCACCAAGTTGCCCCAGCTGGTCCTGAACTCCTGGACTTAGGCAATCCTCCTGCCTTGGCCTCCCAAAGTGGTGGGATTACAAGCTTGAGCCATTGCACTTGGCTACATTTCTGTTTAATAAGAAATGTTTAAACAGAATGGATACTCAATTTTATAAAATGCCTTTTTAGCATATATGGAGTCATCATAAATGGCTTCAAGAAGAAAAATTACCATGATGATTATATTAATAGATTTCATGATATTTAACTAAATACTGAATTCCTTAAATATGCCCTACTTCATTGTAGAATTCTTTTTTTTTTTTTGAGACAGGGTCTCACTCTTACCCAGGCTGGAGTTCAGTGGTACAATCATAGTTCACTATAACCTTGAATTCCTGGGTTCAAACAATTCTCCTGCTTCAGTCACCTGAATAGCTAGGACTGACTACAGGAACATGCCACCATGCCCAAATGATTAAAAAAATTTTTTTTCTAGAGATGGGTCTCACTATATTGCCAACTCCTGGTCTCAAGTGATCCTCCTCCCTCGGCCTCCCAAAGTGCTGAGATTACAGGCATGAGCCATACTGCCCGGCTATAATATGGTCTTAATATGATACTCGGTTCTATATGCCAATATTTTATTTAAAATACAGGCATCAGCATTCATAAATGTCTGTAGTCTTCTTTCTCTTTTTGGTTGGGTTTTGGTATCATTGCTAATTTAATTAAAAGCTTGCAAGTTGTTCTTTTTTCCATGCTCTTTGGTTTTAGTTCACTAAATTCAAATGTTTTGGGGATAGGATCTGGACTTTCCTTTTAAGTAGTTCTGGAATTTTATCTTATTTTAAGGTTTTAGTAGAATTTACCTACAAAATCATGTGTTCCTAGTAATTTCTCTGCCTTTTTCATTTGGTTATTTTAGATTTTCTATCTATTCTGGCATCTATTTTGATTGAAAAACTCTGGACTTTATTTTGCTAACCATAATTGAGCAACTGTAAATTATTGCTATATTAATGTTTAAAGCACTGGGATAGTCTAATTCTAACTCATAAATGTTTGTCAACTATCTGTTTGAAATAAATTTGTGTCTGAACAGCTAATGAAACTATTAAATTATACAGATATTATTCATGACAGCTTTGTACTGTGGAATGTGCTTAATAAAAAATGAAATGTTAAAAAAAAGAATGCTTTCAGAGAATATTATCCCCTTTAGCCAAATATATTTGCATTGAAATGATACAATGACTTCTTATGACAGGGTCTCTCCTTTGTACCCATCATTTCCCTCTATTTTCTTATTTTGAAATTTGTGCTTTCCCTTTTTTTTCTTGTTAGTTCATTAGTCAGGTTTTGTTACATTAATACTATGTAACAAACAACTCCCATATACCAATGTCTTACAACAAACAACAGTGTTCACAAGTCTACAGGCTGGCTGTAGCTCAGCTGGGCAGTTTCAGTCTGTTCTATGTATCTCATTTGAGGATCGAGGGTTAAAGCAGCAGCTGTGTGGGAAAGTTCTCATGGCAAGAGTGTAAGAGGGCTAGATAAACCACACAAGCACATTGAGGGCCTCTGGTCAGACAAGTCAAGTCACTCACATTCCACATGACCAAGGCTATCATCAGTGCAACACGAAAGAGTGCTCCACCCACTCTCAACTAAAGCAAGAGATGAAAGGAAGGGAAAGCATTATGAAAAAATAATATAACTGACCACAAGTAAGCTAATGGTTTATCTACTTCACTGTTCTCAGTTTCAAAGTACCAGCACTAGGCTTATTTCTGAGTTCTACCACTTTCATGTTTTCTATTTTATTAATTTCTGCTTTCCTTTTAATGAATTCTTTCTTTATTCTTCTTTTCCCCTAACTTCACATGGCTGCTTACTTTATTTTCATTTAAAAATCTCTTGGCCAGGCTCAGTGGCTCAGCCTGTAATCCCAGCAATTTGGGAGGCTGAGGCAAGAGAACTGCGTGAGTCCGCAGGTTCGAGACCAGACTGGGCAGCTTGGTGAGCCCTTGTCTCTATAAGAAAAAAATTTCTTCAGCTCTTCTGGTCACAGGCATTTCAGGAGCCACAGATTACAGTGCAGACATGGCCAAGTCCAAAAACCACACCACACACAACAAGTCCTGAAAACGGCACAGAAATGGCATCAAGAAACCACAATCACAAAGATACAAGTCTCTTAAGGGGGTAGACCCCAAGTTCCTGAGGAACATGCACTTTGCCAAGAAGCACATCAAGAAGGGCCTGAAGAAGATGCAAGCCAACAACACCAGTGCCATGAGTGCACATGCTGAGGTTATCAAGGCCCTCATAAAGCCCAAGGAGGTTAAGCCCAAGATCTCAAAGGGTCCTAGCCACAACTTGCATACATTGCCCACCCCAAGCTTGGGAAGCGTATTTGTGCCCGTATTAACAAGGGCCACTGGCTCTACTGAGGTCCCAGTCGCAGCTTCACCTGCAGCACCAGCTTCAGTTCCAGCTCCTGCTCAGGCTCCCAAAGGTACCAAGACCCCCACAAAAGCTCCAGAGTAGCGGCCCCTGTCTGCCAATGTGAGGACAGAAGGACTGGATTGACCCCCAGGTTGCTTTCTGTGCAGGGCTAGTGTTCTCCTGTACTATTTGTTTTTTGTTTTTTTTGTTTTTTGTTTTTGAGTTGGAGTCTCACTCTGTCTCCCATACTGGAGTGCAGTGGCCGCTCCCAGCCACCGCAGCCTCAACCTGCTGGGCTCCGGCAATCCTTCCACCTCAGCCTTCCAAGTATCCGGAATTACAGGCATACGCTACCATGCCTGGCTGATTTTTTGATTTATTGTAGAGATGAGGTCTCGCTGCCCAGGTGGGTCTCGAACCCGTGGGCTCAGGCAATCCACTCACCTCAGCCTCCCAAAGGCATGGGATTACAGGCTGAGCCACCCAGCCCGGCTCTCCTGTACTATTTGTACAAATAAACCTGAGGCAGCACAAAAAAATTTCTTCTAAGCACTGCTTTAGCTGTATTTCAAATATTGTTATGCAGTGTTTTGACAACATTACTTTCTGGATATTCTTCAATTTAAGTTTCCATTTTCACTTTATATCAAGAATTAAAAGAAAGTTTAAAATTTAACAAGTTGTTCTAAAAAATTATTTTCCTGAGTTCTAGTGCTTACTTTTCAACTAACTGTAAAAACCTTAATGTTCAATTTCCTTAGTATTTATTAATCTCTGACCATGCTCAATAATAAAATTAGTGTATTTCTTTTTCCTACCTCTCTCCTTCCTTACTCATCCAATTTTATTATCTTTTACTGCTCATTTTATACTGTTACTTATTTGTACCTTTATTACTTAATTTTTCAGGTTTTATATGACATCTTTTGATATTCTACCTGCTGGGTACTAACGATGAAGGAAGCAATATCCTCACACTACCTCTTTATCCTGCCTCTCCCACCAACTTTGGCTAGTTATGTCATTTATACAAACAAGCTTAACAGCATTTACGTTGTACCACCATAATTCTCTCAAATGCTTTCGTTTTAGTTCTATAATCAAAAGACCTAATGCCTACGCCAATTCCTCTGCTATAGCTTTTTCAGTCATATCTTGGTTGGCTGAAATGTTAAGTTTCTTCAGAAGCTCCTGAGCACCATAAGTCCCATACCTGCATATTCAAAACATCTGTTGCCTTTATACTTGAGCCACAATATGAAACTTTGGGAATACATGTTTTTCTTGAGGATTTTAATATAGGTGTATTGCTCCAGTTTTTTTTCTACTGTGAAGAAATTCAAGGCCAGCCTGAATTTTTCCCTTCATTTGTGCCTGGCTGCCAAAGCTTTTTTTTTTTTTTTTTTGAGTTGGAGTCTCACTCTGTCGCCTAGACTGAAGTGCAGTGGCCGCTCCCGGTCACCACAGCCTTGACCTGCTGGGCTCTGGTGATCCTTCCGCCTCAGGCTTCCAAGTAGCTGGAACTACAGGCGCACGCTACCACGCCCGATTAATTTTTACATTTATTGTCGAGATGAGGTCTCGCCAAGTTGCCCAGGCGGGTCTCAAACCCGCAAGCTCAGGCAATCCACTCACCTCAGCCTCCCAAGGCGCGGGATTACAGGCTGAGCCACCGAGCCCAGCTTGCCAAAGCATTTTATTATTATTTTTTGGGAGGTGGGGGACAGGGGATGAGGAGAAATCTAGCAGCTTTATTAGGATATTTCTCAGTGTTGAACATTCCAGGACAATTTTCTCTGGAAAAATTTCCCTTTTCTTTTTTTCTTCTTTTTTGACTTACTGTAGAGATGAGGTCTTGCCAAGTTGCCCAGGTTGTTCTTGAACCGTGGGCTCAGGCAATCCCCTTACCTCGGCATTCCAAAGTGCTGGGATTATAGGCTTGAGCCACTGTGCCCAGCCAAAATGGCCCTTTTCAATATGTGGATTCAAACCTTCCGCTATTTCAAGGAAATGAAATTTTTGAAATTATATCTTTTCCTTTCCTTATTATCCTTTTACTTTACTTCCTCACTGTGACCATTCAAAGGACCTAGAACCAGTGTCCCCACAGAAGCAAGAAACATACCTAGTGCCCAGATCATGTTTGCTAAATATAATTCCTCACTAAAGTGTACCAGAGCTCCCTGGAGAAATGGCTAATTCCAAGTCCACGACCATGCATACTTATCCATGGCTCCAAGAGACACTACTGAACTGCTTAACTAATGCATCTACTCTAATAGCTTTAGCTCTGTGGGTTGCAAATTGCTTTCCCCTACCCTGATATGAGTGGGCCCATATTTTTGTAAATAAAGTTTCCTGGAAACACAGACACACCCATTTGTTTAAGCATTGTCTACAGCTGCTTGTGTGCTACCATCATAGTTGCCACAGAGACAGTATGGTACACAAAGCCTAAAATAATATCATTATCTAGACCTTCACAGAAAATGTCTGCCACCCATACTCTAATCTTTGATTCCTTCAAGACAAATTCCATATTTGTATTTTTCAATCCAGAGATAGAGTACAAAAAAGACACCTTCTGCATTATTTTTCTAATCCAAACCAGCAAAAAGAATGTCTTTAGGTGTAAACCTAAATCTGGGACCAGACAGGAGGCCTTGGAATTGCCCCCGTGACACCTCCTCAGAGTGGAAGAGACAGTGTCACTTCTCCAGGTTCCCTGCTACCCCCAAGGAATTCAAGACAATAACCAAGGAAGAAACTGCTCTATTTGACTAATGCAACTTAAAATAAGCCATGCATTTCTTCAAATTAAATATCACTGTAATATTTACAAGATAAATACTGTTTGGTTTCTTACTTCTGAAAGCAAATTCTCCAGAGACACAGGATCCATCTTGCTGTAGACATTCCATAAACTCAAACTCACATCCTGCAACTGCAACAAAGGGCAAAAACATTGAAATAATTAAGTTAATATCATTAGAACAATCAAAATTACTTTCTAATGTTCAGAAATGACTATTTTGGTATAAACTCAGTGTGATTAGAATACAAAATCAAATTCTGCTCAATTATATTAGAATCTATATATGTTAAAAAATGTTTTCCCATGCAAGGAAACTGTTTCAGAACGTTTGGTATATCCTTTATCTTCGATGATGGATACATACATATTTATACACACATATGCAAACACACACGTATATATTGTTTGCCTCTGTTTCAAATAAAATTTCAATCAAAATAATACATGCCCATTGCTTAAAAAAGTCAAAAGGCTTATAACAAAAAAATTTAATCTCCTACTCTAAACTTTCACAAACCCCCACGGTCTCAGAAGCAGAAGTAACCACTTAGAGTTCATTTAACATTTTCTTTTTGGAATTTACCTCCGTATTTTGATATAATATGCTTTTATCACTATTTCTTGATTTATCAATTTAGAAATTAAATACTGATTATGGAAAAGATGCAGCTCTTCCACACTGATCCTCATTTCCAAACTGTTTCTCTTCACACACACACACACACACACCCTAATATTATTTAATATCATATCATAATATAACTTTCTTGGTTATATCAACAGTAACTATTTATAATGTTAAAACCATATGAATATTATTTACTCCAGGCTAAATACATACTACATTTGCTTTCTAATTTTTGTTTTTCTTAGATGTACTGACAGCTTCATTTTTTTCACTTGCATAATTTTTTTTTTAACAAATTAAACCACTTTCTAACGGCCTAACCAATTTGCTAGTATGTTTACTCTAGGGTTTCTCAACAGTGACACTGCTTTCATTTGGGACCTGGTATTTCTTTGTGTGGGAGGCTGCCTTGTGTACTGTAGGCTCTACTCACTAGTTGCCTATAGCACCTCCCCACCCCTCAAATGCAAACCAAAAATATTTCTAAACACTGTCAAAAGTCCAGGGGGGAAGGAAAGGCAAAATCATCCCTGATTAAGAACCACTGGCTTGAGTATATCAGACAATCTATCAATTCCCTTTCTTTTTCTTGCTTCCTTCTAGCAGTTGTACTTTGCTATCACTCTGGAGCTCTCACAGTTGAATTGGTTCCATGGCTTACTTGTTTCCTCTTTCTTAACTGTCTTGTTTGCTGGAACACTTCATCCAATAGCTTTCTAAGAAAGGATTATTGGGAGGCAAACTTTTTTTTTTAGTTTTAAAATGTCTTACTCTGTCTTCATGACTGACTGATCACTCTATTATCTTGGATTCTTTATTTCTTGGGGCTCTGTCTTGATACTTTCTACTGGTATAGTTCAAATTCCCTAATCTTTTCTTCTGCCATAACCAATCTGTCATTAATCTCATTCAGGGCAATTTTTCTCTTCTAAAAAAATTCCTAAGTATTACATTCATTTTCATCTAATGTATTTTTTATCTTAGATGTTGTGGTTTTTATCTCTAGAAACTCAAATTGAATCTTTTTTTCTGAGACAGGAATCTGGCCTCAGCCTGGTCTCAGACTCCTGGGTTCAAGCGATCCTAACACCTCAGCCTCCCCAGTAGCTGGAACTACAGGTGCATGCCACCACAAACAAGTTTGGGTCTTTTGAAATATCTTCTATGTCTCAATTTTTCCTCTAGCTTTTTGAACATATGAAATACAATTAAAACTACTGTGATGATGTCCTTGTCTGCTAATTTTAACATTTCTGTCAATTCTAGGTTAATTTTTATTAATTATCTCATTATCAGTTGTTTTCTCCAGCTTATTTTAAATCTGATCATCACTGGATGCCAGACACTGAACTTTTACCTTGTTGGGTGCTAGATATTTTTGTATTCCTATAAATAAATATTCTTGCACTTTGTTCTAGGATGCAGTTAAGTTACTTGAAGCTTGATCCTTTTGGGTCTTGATTTTATGAACTGTTAGAAGGGTCTGAAGCAGTGCTCAGTCTAGGACTGATTATTCCCACTACTGAGACAAAACCCTCCTGAATACTCTACTCAGTGCTCTGTGAATTATGGGCATACCTCAAAGCTATTGTAGGTTTGGTTCCAAATCACCATAATAAAGTAAGTATCACCAACAAAAATTTTTTGGTTTCCTAGTACATATGAAAGTTATGTTAATACCATACTATAGTTTATTAAAGTATGTAATAGCATTATATCTAAAAAAAAATCCCAATGTACATACCTTAATTGTTAAAATATCGCTAAAAAATGCTAACGATCACCTGAGCCTTCAGTGAGTTGTAATCTTTTTGCTGGTGGGGGGCCTTGCCTCCATGTTGATGGGTGCTAATTGACCAGAGTGATAGTTGCTGAAGTTTGGGGACTATGGCAATTTCTTGAAATAAGACAACAATAAAATCTGCCATATTGATTGACTCTTGCTTTTATGAAAGACTTCTCTGTAGCATGCAATGCCGTTTGATAGCATTTTACCCACAGCAGAACTTCTTTCAAAATTGGAGTCAATCCTCTCAAACCCTGCCACTGCTTTATCAATTAAGTTTCTGGAATATTCAAAGTTCTTTATTGTCATTTCAACAATGTTTACTACATCCTCACCAAGAGTAGATGCCATCTCAAGAAATCACTTTCATTACTCATCCATAAGAAGCAATTCCTTATCCATTAACGTTTTACCATTGGATTGCAGCAATTCAGTCACATCTTCAGGCTCTATTTTTTTTTTTAAAGACAGGGTCTTGCTCTGTTGCTTAGGCTGGAGTGCAGTGGCACAATCAGAGCTCACTACAGCCTTCAACTCTTGGGCTCAAGTGACCCTCTTGCCTCAGCTTCCCAAGTTGCTAAGACTACAGGCATGGGCCACCACAGCTGGCTTATTTAAAACAATTTTTTTTTTTAAGCGATAGCATTTTGCTATGTTACCCAAATTAGTATCAAACTCCTGGCCTCAAGCAATCCTTCTGCCTTGGTCTCCCAAAGTGCTGAGATTATAGGCATGAACCACCATATCCAGCTCCACTTAATTTTAGTTCTCTTGTTATTTCCCACCACATTTGTAATGACTTCCTCCACTGACGTCTTGAACCCCTCAAAGTCATCCGTGAGGGTTAGAATCAACTTCTAAACTCCTTTTAATTTTGATATTTTGACCTCCTCCTATGAATAATGAATGTTCTTATGGCATGTAGAATGATGAATCCTTTCCAGAAGGCTTTCAATTTGCTATGAAATTTGCACATATAGCCTTATAAAATGTATTTGTTAAACAATAAGACTTGAAAGTCAAAATTTCTCCTTGATCCATGGGAGGCAGAATGGATGCTGTATTAACAGGCATGAAAACAATATTAATTTCCTTGTACATCTCCATCACAGCTCTTGGGTATCTAGGTGTACTGTCGGTGAGCAGTAATATTTTAAAAGGAATCTCTTTTTCTGACCAGAGGTCTCAACAGTAGCCTTAAAATATACAGCAAACCATGCTAAAAACATATGTACTGTCATCCAGGCTTTGTTGTTCCATTTATAGATCACAGAAAAGATTTAGCATAATTCTTAAGGATCCTAGGATTTCCAGAATGGTAGATGAGCACTGGCTTCAACTTAAAGTCATCAGCTGCATTAGTCCCTAACAAGAGGGGTCAGTCTGTCCTTTGAAACTTTGAAGCTAGGCATTAACTTGTATGTATGAAAGTCCTAGATGGTATCTTCTTCCTATATAAGGCTGTTTCATCTGCATTGAAAATCCATTGTTTAGTGCAGCCACTTTCATCAATTAACTGAGTGAACTAGATCTTCTTAATAACTTGCTGCATCTTCTACATCAGTATTCGCTGCTTCAGCTTGTGCTTTTATGTTATGAAGACAGCTTCTTTCCTTAAACCAACTTCTCAAAATTTTTTTCTGCAGCTTTCTCGCCTCTTTTAGCCTTCACAGAATTGAAGAGAGTTAGGGCCTTGCTCTAGATTAGGCTTTGGCTTAAGGGAATGTTGTGGCTGGTTTGACTATTTATTCAGATCGCTTAAACTTTTCCCATATTAGCAATAAGGCTGCTCTGCTTTCTTATTATGTGGGTGTTCACCGGAGTAACTTTTAATTTCTTTCAAGAACTTTTCCTTTGCATTTACAACTTGGCTAACTGGCGCAAGATGCCTAGCTTTTGGCCTATCTTAGTTTTCTTTAAGTCGGGATCTCACTCTGTCATCCAGGCTAGAGGGCAGTGGCACGATCACAGCTCACTACAGCCTCAACTTCTGGGTTCAGGCAATCCTTCCGCCTCAGCCTCCCAAGTAGCTGGGACTGCAGGTGCACACCATCATGCCTGGCTAATTTTTAAATTTTTTTTTAGAGACGAGGTCTCACTATGTTGCCTAAGCTCCTGAGCTCCAACAATCCTCTCACCTTGGCCTCTTACAGTGCTGGGATTACAGGCGTGAGCCATTGCATTCAACCCTATCTTAGCTTTTGACACGCTTCCCTCACTTGGCTTTTGATTTAAAGAGAAGTATGACTTTTCCTTTCCCCTGAGCACTGAGAAGCCACTGTAGAGTTATTAAGGGACCCAATTTCAATATTGTTGTGTCTCAGGCAATAGGGAAGTCTGAGGAAAGTCAGGGAAACAGCTGATTGGTGGAATAGTCAACACACACAACACATCGATTAAGTTCATCATCTTAAATGGCATGGCTTGTGGCACCCCAAAACAATTCCAACGGTAACACCATAGATCACTGATCACAGATCACCATCACAGATATAATAATAATGAAAAAATGTGAAATATTGTGAGGATTACCAAAATGTGACACAGAACATGAAGTGAGCACATGCTGGCACCAACAGACTTGCTGGATGCAGGGTTACCACAAACCTTCAATTTGTAAAATACGCAATATCTGCAAAGTGCAGGAAAGCAAAGCACCATAACGTAAGGTATGCCTGTATGTGTTTTTCTATCTAACTGGTCAGAACAGACACTATTCTCAGTCCCAAGCCCATGTCAGGTATTGTTCTTGAATCCTTTCAGAAAGGCTTACCCCTCGACCTTGGAAGTTATTGCACAAGTGACTGCATTAATCAATATTCTGCTAAATACTCAGGGTGGTGGCAGGGGAATCTCTACAGATCTTGGGAAACTGCATAGTTCTCCCCTCTTTAGCACTCCAGCTCCCTCGGTCTCCCCAGACTCTCAGCTGCATCTCCTAATTCAGGGGTACACTGGGTTCCACCTGGATAGCTCCCTCCCTGTGCCATGGTCTGGGAACTTTCTCAAAGTAGTAAGCTAGTGCACTCAGGGGGCTCACCTTGTTTGCTTCTATAATCTCAGGGAATCACTATTCCTCATTGCCTGAGGCCTAGTTTCTTGAAATCCATTGTTTCATGTATTTTGTTTGTGGTTGGGTTTTTGTTTTGAGGGGATTTATTGGTTGTTTTGGGAAGAGAAATCTAGTTCTTGTTGTCTTATTGTAGTGACTTTTTTCTTCCTGAAAGCTTTTTAAGATATTATTTTATCCTTAGTGTTCAAAAAGCCACAGTTAGATTCAAAATTTTTTTCCTTCCCATTCACACTGGTTAATGGTATTTAATTTAAAAGTTTTTACTTCTCCTTATGATTGGAAATATGTATTTACTTACTTTTAAAATTTCCTTCCTTGTGATATCTCTGCCTTCTTTTTCTGGAAATTCTACTTGTTGGAGAGTAGACTTCTTAGGTTAGTCTTTAAACATTTATATTTTAGAGTTTAACTCTAAAAGTTAAAGTCTTTTAACTTTTTTCTCATACTTTCTAGCTACTTGATGTTTTCAGTCTATATTTTAAAGGATTTTCCTAACTTTACCTCTCAGCTCCTTTATTGTTCTTGTCAATTATAATTTCCTTGAGCTCTTATTTTCCATACATTCATTTATTAAACTATATGCTTGTTCTATAATTGCCAAATTATAGAACATTCTAAAAGAATGTGTCTTACGTTTTTTCTTTTATACCTTAAATTATCTGTGAGGCCTTAATGAAATGATATTGAAAAAATTTTTTTTAAATCTTTTTGAGTTACAGGTGTTTAATCAAATGTCTGGTGATCTTTGATTTCCTCTTCATATTTTCTCTCTCTGTCGCCCAGGCTGGAGTACAGTGACACTTTCATAGCTACCGCAGCCTCTACCTGCTGGGCTCAGGTGATCCTTCTGCCACAACAGTTCAAGTAGCTGGAACCATACATGTGTGCCACCACACTGGCTAATTTTTTTGATTTATTGTAGAGACCAGGTTTTGCTAAGTTGCCCAGGTTGGTCTTGAAAACCTGGGTTCAGGTAATCCTCTCACCTCAGCCTCCCAAAGTGCTGGGATTACAGGCGTGAGTCACTGCACCCAGTTCCTGTTCGTATTTTCAAATGAAGCAATGGGAAGGTTGACTGGAAGCTTTATGGTCTCAGCACAGCTTATCAACTACCTAGACACTTTTTTCTTGAGAGCAGGCAGGCAGGAGACTCTTATGCCCTTATATTCTAAATGCCAAAATGTGAAGAGCTTTTCTCTCAGGCAACAAAAACTACATTAGCCAATGGAATCTGTCTTACCTTGTGTTTCAGTTTTTTTAAAGAATCTCCACCCACCTCTGTTCTTTGTTTTGCTAGGGTGGAGATGGCATTTGATAAATGCCTGGTGGCTTATCACTCTTGTGGGGAGAGGAGGGTGGCAGAGGGAGGTGCAGACTATTACAAGACAATCTTCAATTAATTTCTTCACTACAATATAATCAATTTCCATTCTCTGTATTCCATTTTATCATCTTCTTCCTTATTGATTTAATCTATTTGGCCCTGTTCTCTGTATTCTGGAATAGCTTTTCAAATTTGTTAACTGATTAGATTTTTGGAATGTATTAAATCTGATTTCTATTTTTTTTTTTTTTTGAGTCAGAGTCTCACTCTGTCACCCAGGCTAGAGTGCAGTGGCACGCTTATGGCCACTGCAATCTCGAGATGCTGGGTCCAGGAGATCCTTCTGCTTCAGCCCTCCAAGTACCTGCAACTGCAGGTGTGTGCCACCATGCCTGGCTAATTTTATTTTATTTATTTATTTATTTATTTATTTATTTATTTATTGTAGAGGCAAAGTCTCGAACCTGTGGGCTCAGGCAATCCTCTAGCCTCCACCTACCAAAATGCTGGGATTATAGGCATCAGCCACCGCACCCAACTTCTATTTTTTAAAGCAAATTTTCACTGTACTAATCAATTTTGAGGCATCTTACAATCTTTTCTTATATGTCATCCATCTCCTTTTTCAATTCTGATTGCTCACCTGCTATATCTCATTTCTCTTTTTATAAACTTTGTTCTTTTTAAATTTTTAATTATGACCATATTTTTTAGAGACAGGGTCTTGCTCTGTAACCAGGCTGGAGTGTAGTGGTACAATCATAGCTCAAGAGGGTCTTGCTCTGTACCTAGGCTGGAGTGCAGTGGTGCAATCAAAGCTCACTACAGCCCTGAACTCCTGGGCTCCAGTGATCCTCCCACCTCAGATTCCCAAAGTGTTGGGATTGGTACAAGCCAACGCATCTGGCCTGAAGAGTAATTAACGTGAGAATACTATGGTTTGGAAGCAGAAAAAGTAGAGTTGAAGTGGCAAGCTAGCTTCCCTTCAGCCCTACAACCCATGCTGCCTCACTTTAGAGGTGTGATGTGGTTCTATCAGACAGGCCTCCACTCATTTCCTAGAGACAATGGTACTTATCAGAAGGAGGGGCTAGAATTAGTTCTGTGCCTTGCTTCTAAAGGTCTCACTGATTCTCTTCCTTATAGAATGTCCCATTTTCTAGCATAATAATACTGCTCCTTTCTGGTTTCCTGCACTGAGACGAGTCTTTTCAGTGGGATTGCATGGATGCTCACGGTCGTGCTGCTAACCTACTATGCCATCCTCCCTATCTGTATTCCAGATGACCCCGTCTCCTACACATACTCATTAATTCACTTAACAAATACTTATTGGTCATCTCCTAGATGCAAGAAACAGTGAAATAAAAGACACTGTCCCTACCACAAAAGTTAATCATTTTATTCTTCCAGTACATTTTACTTATACACCTTCTGCACAGTCCCTTTCACTGCTCTTGAATAGTTCTCAAATTTCATAAATTTCTGAGATACCGACAACAAAAGCATCTGTTCTTGTATTTAAGGAGCTTTCAGTCTAGAGATGGGGTGGGCAGGGTGAGTGTGACAAATGTGTAATAAAGGACAATAAAAGCTATAAGAGGAGTCAGTTCAGGGCTTAAGAAGAACAGTTAACTCAGAATGGGGAAAGGAAAAGATGGATAAAGAGGAACTCCAAGAAGAGAGGACATGGGAGCTCAGTTGGGGACTACCCTTAAGCAGCAACTGTTTTCTACTTCAAGTCTTCTATCTTGTTCCAAGCACTTGGGAGGTAACTGCCAGCTTTTCAGAGTGTGATAATAATGCACACCCACATGATGGGCTCTTCATAAAAACAGTCCAGTGGCAGACAAAAAACAGGCATACTGTTTTCCATACATACCTCATATTTCATGGTAAAAAATCCATCCCCTCCAATGCCCTCAAGGGCAAAGGCTTGTACAATTGGCCACTTCTCCACCACAAACATATCAAATATCTGCAAGTGACCTAGAGGAATCAAATATAAGCACATATCAAATACCGTGCTGGATATGAGAGTCTAAACCTGATCTAATGTGGTTAAACAGGCATCATTTCTCACATGGTCACCAGAGCCTCAGGTAGCAAAATATTCAACAGAAAAAATGGTTAGACATTGAAACAAAAACACAAAATGAAAGCCAAGGAAAATTCAAACCATTAACAAGTTATATAAGTTTTTTCTCTACAGAATAGTTTCACATTCTGGTTTCTTAAGTAAAGAAAAAATAGTCTATTACAACTGACTTGCATCATTTAGTGAGAATAACTACTAACAGATCCAAACTTGGCTCCTCTCCCTTAAGAAACATAGCCAATCAACTTCCTCAAGGAAAAACTATCATATCAAAAATTTTATTTTCTTGTAACAATAGTTTCAATGTATAAGGTTTTGTTGTTGTTACAATATAAGCACTGCTAAACTGGTTGATTTTTCCCCTGTACTTTACACATCATTTTTTAACATGTCAGTGTATTTTTTTTTTTTTTTAGTTGGAGTCTCACTCGGTTGACCAGACTGGAGTGCAGTGGCCGCTCCCAGCCACCGCAGCCTTGAACTGCTGGGCTCCGGCGATCTTTCCACCTCAGCCTTCCAAGTAGCCAGAATTACAGGTATGCGCTGCCACGCCCGGCTGACTTTTCAATTTATTGTAGAGATGAGGTCTCGCTGCCCAGGCGGGTCTCGAACCCATGGGCTCAGGTAATCCACTCACCTCAGCCTCCCAAAGGCGCGGAATTACAGGCTGGGCCACTGAGCCCGGCTATTTTTTAACAGCTATCCAAATTATTATTCTTATTACCAAGAAGCCCCACATCTACATTCTTTGTACAGTAAGTGATACAGACTACATGTCAATTATGCTAAATTCTGTTATCAGTTCTTCTACCTAACTATAGGTAGCTTGCTGTGTTGCTGCAGAAACTTCACAGTTATGAATACAAGCTTGGAGCTGGGCTCGGTGGCTCAGCCTGTAATCCCGCGCTTTGGGAGGCTGAGGTGAGTGGATTGCCTGAACTCGCAGGTTCGAGATCTGCCTGGGCAACTTGGTGAGACCTCATCTCTATAATAAATAAAAAAATTAGCCGGGCGTGGTAGTGCGCGCCTGTAGTTCCAGCTACTTGGAAGGCTGAAGCGGAAGCCTTGCCATAGTCCAGCAGGTCAAGGCTGCAGTGACTGGGAGCAGCCACTGCACTCCAGTCTGGGTGATAGTGAGATTCCAACTCAAAAAAAAGAATACAAACTTGCACAGAAAGTCCTCAAATTTATATCTGCTCGATCCTTTAATAAAAATAGATCAAAGGGTTTCCCAGCTGAATACCTCCAATGAAAGGAGAAGTAGGCACATTTGATTCACACACCATCCAAGCAAGGTTCTAAGATGACTTGCTGTCAGATACTCACCTTGAGAGCTGTAAGGAATGCCAATTCTACTACAGTCTCGAACCATATCCACAAAGCTGGCAATTTTAAATTCTTCTGCAGCTTCTTCATCTTCATACTGAAGAGGGAAATTAAAAGAAAAACAGTCTTGATGAGACATCATGCAAAGTCTGTCCATTTTGTCAATAAGTTGTCCCAAATTGACATTTATAGATAACTGTACCCAAGGGGGTGCTTCCAAAGCCAACCGTTTACATTTGTTGGTCAGAAATACTTGTCATTCCTTTATCTCATATTACACATAAAAATCAACTCAAAATGGATCAGAAGACCTAAATCCAAGAGACAAAGCTTTCCCCCCACCCCCCAAATCCCCCAAACACTCACATAGAAAAAAGGATCCCTGACCAATACGGGGTCACAACTTCCAAGGACTCCTAAATCTCAAATCAAATTTGATTTCCAGCCAAACCCTTGAAAAGGGACCAAAGGAAGAGAGAAACATATACCAAGAAATCCAAATACAAGCTTAAAAAGTTTTCCCAGGGTTGTGCTTAGGCACTGACCCTCTGAGAGCCAAGGCTCCAGCTGGTGATCAAGAAGGAGGACAGGAAGGTAGCCCCCTTTTGTCCCCTCAGGCATACAGTTTATCTATTACGTAGCCTCATAATGAAATACAAAACTTTCCACTTCAAACCAATAACCTTTTCTGTATAACCATGCTCTGCAATTTGTTTCAGGGGCCTCCTGTTCCAGATCAACACTTTCCTTAAAGAATACTAGATTATCTCTGACCACCTATTCTATCTTTTCTCCTCACCTCATTTTCAGTCATGCAGTGGAAATGCAGATTTCTCCAATGTGCCACATAGGGTAAAAGATAGCGATAGTTTACAGGATTACAGTACAGATGGACACTATCCGATTTAATCAATATAATTACATCTGTAAGAAAAAATCAAAACAGAAGGTTGTCAAAGGCATTTTTGTGAGATATTTTCTGCCCACTTAATTAGTAAAAGCAGAGACAAAATAACAAAACTCTAAACTAAAAATTATTTAATTAGGCAATATGCTTCAAAGTGACAAAGAGAACTTTCAAGTGCTGACAGCAAGAACTTCCAAATCCCCATGCAATGCTCCTACCACTATGGCCTTCTAGGTATGGCAATGCAGGTGCAGAATAAGTCAAAAGAACAACCTCCATTTACTAAGGAATGGAGTTTATATAGTCACATCTGTGGTACTAAACATGGCCATGTTCTTCACTGCAGAGATGAACACCAAATAGAAATCCTACAATCTAAAGCTACTGAGGCAGGAAAACAGCACCAAATACTAGTTCTCCCTCAGACATCAGTGTCTAAAGCACTTGGCTCATCTGGCTCAAGGCAACTGTGGATCTAAGGACACTGCCTGTCAGCTTTAGGAGAGTTACCATGGGGGAAGGTGAACCTTGTATACAGGAAAGGCTGGGAGGAAGGAAGCAGAGGCAAGCGGAAAGAGGTCTGTAAATAGATTAGCAGCTCACAGATTTAAGAAATAGCCATCAACATTGGCGGGTCAAGTAAATAAAGCAATCCCAAGGGTGCAAATAAATCCAGGTAAACAGAAAAGCCATGGAATGCGGCAGGAATATTAAAGCAGTTTGACCACTGAGAACAAAAGTAGTCACACTTCCAAAAGAAAATCAGAGGCTCCATTCTATAGCACCTCAGAAACCAGAGCCATCAGGCCTCACTCTAACAAGATGAAACTAGAAGTAGCTGGAGATGAGAAGGCACAGGCATGGGGACGGGGAGGGAATACCTGATGCAGCAGGTATCCGGCAATGCTGACACAGTAATACAGTGTGAAAGACCAGACTTTATGAAAACATAGTGTAAGCCCTATAAATACCGACCACAGCTGACCACACAGCTGAGAGGCCTCCTAAAATAAAGTTTCATGATTCTGGCCTTTTAAGTCACTCTGAGCTTCACACCTGGCCAAGTCCAGAGTGCTTCATGGAACCCAGTATGCAGCAGCCTCTTCACCATTGACTCTCTAGAGTCAAAGAGTAGCAAAGATTGGGAAGGGTGGCTCCCTTTCATCTCTCAGTATATGAGTCTTCTTCACACCCTCCCTCCATAGAGCCCTGTCCTGAATCATTTGTAGACCACCTGCTGAGGCCACACTATTAAGAGTTTGATGTCACTTGGAGAGACTGAGGGCTTCTGGTATATATTATACTTACACTAAAGTATTAACATACCTTAAAAAAGAACAAAATCATGAATTTCGCAGCAACCTGGATGGAACTAGAGTCTATAATACTGAGTGACCTCTCACAGAAACAAAGATCTGAGTATCACATGTTCTCACTCATATAATGGACCCTGAACATCCAATGTAATACTATAAGAAAATGACTGACGGTACTGGGAAACTATAGGGGGGGAGGGGGATGGGATTAACAGTAGCAAATATCTGTCTGGGGATGGGAAAACACCTCTTATCAACAGGGTGCCTGAATGAAACGTAATTGTACACCTAACCCTTAACTGTACCCCACAAAATCATAATAAAAAATATTGATTTAAAAAAAAAAAAGAATTAGGATCCCAATTAAAGACATAACACAATAACTACTAAACCTAACTAAGCATTCTCAAAATCTCTTAGAATTCAGATGTTATCACTATGAATAAAAGTTTCACAGAGTATACAGTCAGGTGAAAGAAGAAAGCATATGAGAATGAGATGAATATGTAAACTCTTTTTAAAAAGGTTCTTTTAAAAATAAATCCTGGCCAGGTGTGGTGGCTCATGCCTGTAATTCAAGCACTTTGGAGGACAAGGAGAGAGGACTGCTTGAGCCCAGGAGTTCGAGACCAGCCTAGGCAACATAGCAAGACCTTGTTCTCTATAGAAATCAAAATCAGAGCCGGGCTCAGTGGCTCAGCCTGTAATCCCGCGCCTTTGGGAGGCTGAGGTGAGTGGATTGCCTGAGCCCGCGGGTTCGAGACCCACCTGGGCAGCGAGACCTCATCTCTACAATAAATCAAAAAATTAGTTGGGCATGGTAGTGTGCACCTGTAATCCCAGCTGCTTGGAAGGCTGAGGAGGAAGGATCTCCAGAGCCCAGCAGGTCGAGGCTGCGGTGGCCTAGAGTGGCTACTGCACTCCAGTCTGGGTGACAGAGTGAGACTCCAACTCAAAAAAAAAAAAAAAATTAGCCAGGCGTGATGGCATGCACCTGTAATCCCAGCTGCTCAGGAGGCTGAGCCCAGGAGGCTGAGCCCAGGAGGCTGAGGCTGTGGTGAGTTGTGATAGTGCAGTTTAGCCTGGGTGAAAGTGAGAGTTTAACTCAAAAAAAAATAAAATAAAAACAAATTCCTCACATTGGCCTTTCTCCTTCTCATACAGAGATCAAAATGCAGAAATGTGGTGATCTCAGCTTTCTTACTACTTGGGTTTAAAAAATGAATTTATTAATTTTTAGGAAAATGCTCATTTCCCAAGTACCCACTGTGCTAGGTGAAAAGATAAAAACAAAGGTAAGCAAAAAAGGACACCTCTGAGAATTTAAACTATTTCCTTAATTTCAGTACTGTAATGTCCTTAGCATCCTTGGCTGCAGTGAAATGTGAGGCTGGTATTAGCTGCCAAGATCAATTTTTTTCAAACCAGCAGATATCATACATATTAAGGAAAAAAATGTTGAAATTGAAATCTGAAACCAAATTTGAATTGAAAAAAGTTAACAGAAAGGACCATTTCAGTCTACTCTTTTTGCACTTCCTAATAAAAAGGAAAGCTTTAATTAATCTAGAAAGATAAACACTATTAAGGACATTACCACAGAAGAATTTTCATACATACTGTGTCAGAGTTTCTCAACCTTGGCAGTACTGACAATTTAGATCAGCTAATTCTTTGCTGTAGGGCTTGTCCTCTGCGTTGCAGAAGGGTTAGCATGTCCCTGCCCAGTTTTGACAATCAAAAACATCTTCAGACATTGCTAAATGTCCCCCTGGGGGATAAAACTGCCCCCAGTTGAGAACCACTACATTGGAGCCACAGTAATATTATTCCACATCAGATGTTTCTTTTCATGTCTCCCTGGCTGCCTCACAAGAGCTGTTTGTCTCTTGTCCAGTTTTATTTGCCCAGTCCTGTGTCTCCTGACCCATCTGGCAGACAAGTCACGATGCTAAATATGTGATATCAGAGATGGCTCCTGGGCAACAGCCCACAGCAGCAGCAACACAGGCAGAGTGTCTCAGCGCTGAGGCAAGGGGGATGTAAACAGAAAGGCTGCATTGTAGTCACAGGCATCGTCATGAATTAAAGTCACACAGAAAACAATTCCCAAAGACAGCAGGACAAAGAACCTTTGTTCTTCAGCTGATGATCCATAAGAAGTCCTCCTTGGAGGAGCAGCCCGTAGGCCCATCCTTACCTCACAGCTGAAGGTGATTTCCCAGGACATCAGCACATAATCTGAACCTTCAGTGTGTACAGGCAGTGAGCAATTAAGAGAAAAACTAGTACTTTGCCAAGATAAAATAAAGCCAAACACTGATATTTACTTGTTTTCCTAAAGTTGAATTACCCAGTAAATATATTCTGAAAACTACTTGTTGCTAGGTGACCAACAGGAACATATTAACATATTAGCAAAGAAGATATGCTATTTTTCATTCTTAAAAAGGCAAAAATTTACTGGGGCTTTGGGCTATTTTAAATTTGATTGTATTTTTCCACTAAAAGACCATGAAACAAGGATTCAAAGAAATAAACCACTCGCTCTTCTCTCACACAAAGTTTACTGATTCATACTTACCATCTAGAACTTCTTCAGAAAATCCTGTTTTCTCAAAATCGCTGGTATTCTGATTGTACAAACCAAACAGAAGATAATTTGCCAGCTCTCTGCAGCCTTCATTGTACCTGCTATCGATTCCTGCAAAGCAAAGAAGGCTCTGATCAGCTGTATTGTACTGCAAAGAGCAAATGAGCCCCAGTAATTTGCCCCTGCAAAGGAAAACCCTGACGGTCAAGTTAAAGGCAACCACTCAGACCAGTTTGTGCCAGAAGCCAAGCTAAGTAACTCTCTGTGAAAGAATCAGGCCTCAGCATCAAGTACTATTACTTGGATTCCAATATCTATATAGCTGAGACAATTGAACCGCACAGATTACTGAGGATCTAATTTCTGAAAAGCAATTCCTGATGACAGAAGGAATCAGAAATATAGTCCAAGTCCTTCCATGACTCATTAAAGATCTTGGAATATTTTCAGTTGGCCCAGGAATAGAGGTCAGAAAAATATTCCACTTCTCAAAGAGATCTTTATCAAAACATGCAGGATCAAACAAAGGCAGAGTAAGGTGGTTTAAAAAGAACCTAGTGATGTGAAGAAGAGGACAAGTGAATGGAACCACAAACACCATCATTTCACAAATATGAGGCTCAAAGCCTAACACTGTTCTGGATGCTGGGATGCAGTGATGAATGCCACAAATAACCTTCATGAAGCTTACAGTCTAGTGGGGCTGAATCAGAGACAAATAAAAAGGAAATTAAATGATATGGTCTTCACTACTGCCACTCAATCCTTCAAGTATATATACTACCTGATTTCTAGGTGTCTGTTAAGTCCCAGTACCATGGCTCTGGGCAAGAGGGAAGTGTCAATGACAGGAGGTAGCTGTCTGTGTGGAAGCTAAGAGGACAGGGTTATGGCCAGAAGGAGTTCCAAAAATGGTAACAGCTCCCTAGTTCACTGATATCTCATCCAACCTCATTAAAGCAGCAACAGATTTCAGGGAACAAGAGTCAGGAGAAGGAACTAGCTCATAGCTTATTTCACAATTATACTATTAACAATTGTAAAATAGTATACTATTAATATTCTTCCTGTGAATAAAAAAAGCCAAGTTGTCCCAGCACTGAGTCCCACTCTGTTAAAGGCACTGACCTAGGATGCAGAGGATCCCGTCGGGCTGAGACTTGCTGCTCTGGGTCAAGATTCTCTGAACCTGCCGGAGTCGGCTGCAGCTGCAACAAGAACAGAAAACAGTTCCCTGAGTGCCAGCACAGCCCCACAAGAAGAGCAGCATCCTGTATGAGAGTCCCACAATGGAGGCATGAGGAAGAGGAATGACTTTGCTAGGGGTGGAAATTGATTCTTGTCTGGTTCTGGTATCAGAACCATGAAATGAACTGGGAAGAGTCCCATCTCTTCTATTTTCTGGGAGAGACTGTGCAGATTGTACAGCCTTAATCTGGAGATTAAACCTGAACTGCTGATTATAAGTGGGTGGTCAGTGGCTCACTGGCTCAACAGATGGAGCAAAGGCTCTCTCACAGCCAATGCTAGACAGGATTGAGACTCAGCAGCTCACTGCAAGCCCTTCCAAAGCTTCTGATTTTTGAGAATTTTCAAAGAAGAGTTTCCACACCGACTGCCTACCTGTGGTCCCCATCAGTCTGTCTCAAAAACAAAAACAGACAAAACTCCCAAAATTGGTCTAAGGGTCTAAATAGCTCTAATTCTAAGAGAGCATCAGCAGAGAACTTGCTTCCATTTCTGTGCAGATCAATTATTCCTGTAGCCCTAGGGTACCCCCTTTCTCCCAAGCAAAGTGTTAGCCATTCTGTGACATTAATATTATTTCTAAGGACCCATTTCTCCCCATAATGACACCTCCTCCTTCCCAGCAGCCCCAGAAAGAGGTGCCCAATTTCCTGCTCAAGACTGTCCCTTCCACCTGATCTCCCCATCACCTCCAGGACCAGGATCTACCTCTCCTATTCATTCCCTAACACGCCTAGCTAATCCTTTCACTACAGCCAATATAGTCCCAGCCCTACCACATCATCATCAACTAAGATTCTCCATAAACTAACGACTCTAACAGTCAACCCTGACTTCTTCCCCTCCCCTTACTGAATCTGCTCCAGTACACTGCCCTACACTCACCCAAACAGTATTTCCAATCAAACAACACTACTTCTCTTTCCCAACTCCCCAAATTCCTTTTTCCTACTAGATCATTTTTGATGTTCCCATGCCCCAACTCATTCACTCCATGACTTAGTGGTCATTATCACTGTGTTTCATGAAGACTTTCACAATCTTTCATGTGAAACCAAAACTAGACAAAGATGGTACTAAAAAAAGAGAAAGGGAGAAACCTCCAAACCAGTATCTATCATGAATATAGATATAAACATCTTTTTCAAAATTAAGAGATGACCCTCTCTCTGTGGTGCCCAGGCGACACTCGAACTTCTGAGCACACTAAATCCTCCCTCTTCCCTGAATAGCTGGAATTACAGGTCTAATTACCATATCTGACTAATTTTTAAAAATTAATGTAGGCAGAGCGCTGTGGCTCAGCCTGTAATCCCAGCACTTTGGGAGGCCAAGGCAAGAGGACTGCCTGAGTCCTTGGGTTTGAGACCAGCCTGGACAACTTGGTGAGACCTCATCTCTACAATAAATCACGAAAACTAGCCGGGCATGGTGTTGTACATCTGTAATTCCAACTACTTGGAAGGCTGAGGTGGAAGGATCGCCTAAGCCCAGCAGGTTGAGGCTGCGGTGGCTGTGAACATGGCACTGGACTCCAGCCTGGGTGACAAGAGTGAGATTCCAACTCAAAAAAAAAAAAATTAAATGTAAACATCCTTAACAAAATATTAGCAAACAAAATTCAGCATCATACAAAAGGAATTTATACACCATGACCAAGTAGAGCTTATCCCAGGAATACACAAGGCTGGTTCATTATTCATAAATCAACCAGTATAATCCCTCATACTAGCAGGCTAATGAAGAAAAATCGCACAACCAAAAAACTGACACAGAAAAATCACTTGACAAAACTCAATGCCCAATCACAATAAAAACACTCAGAACTGATGGATATCTATCCCATTACACTACTTTGATCTTTACAAATTATATGAATGTACTCCAAAATATGTACATCTATTATGTATCAATTACTTAATTGAAGAAATAAAGCACTCAAAAAACTAGTAATATGTAGGTTTTCTCAACTTGATAAAGAATATCTTTTAAGCCGGGCTCAGTGGCTCAGCCTGCCTTTGGGAGGCTGAGGTGAGTGGATTGCCTGAGCCCGCGGGTTCGAGACCCGCCTGGGCAACTTGGCGAGACCTCATCTCTACAATAAATCAAAAAATGAGCCGGTCGTGGTAGCGCGCACCTGTAATTCTAGCTACTCGGTAGGCTGAGGCAGAAGGATCGCCGGAGCCCAGCAGGCGAGGCTGCGGTGGCCGGGAGCGGCCACTGCACTCCAGTCTGGGTGACAGAGTGAGACCCCAACCCAAAAAAAAAAAAAAAAAAAAAGAATATCTTTTAAAAGCCTACCAAAGTTTAAGATTACACATGATAAAAAATTGAATGTTTTTTCTCTAAAATGAGAAACAAGGCAAGATGTCTGCTCTCATCACTCCTATTTAACTTAATACTGGAAGTTCTAGCCAATAGAATAAGGAAAAAGAAGGAAATATAACTATAATAAGACATATAGGTTGAAAAGAAAGAAATAAAATTGTCCCTATCTATAGATGACATGATGATCCATGTAGGAAATCTCAAGGAATTTACAAAAATTCCTATAACTAGCAAGTAAGTTCAACAAAATCTCCAAATCAAGATCAACATATAAAAATCAACTGCAATTTTGTATAAAAGCAATGAACAGGCTGGACGTGGTGGCTCATGCCTATAGTAATCCCAGCACTTTGGAAAGCAGAAGCGAGAGGATTCCCTGTGTCCACAGGTTCGAGACCAGCCTGAGCAACTTGGCGAGACCTCATCTCTACAGTAAAAATCAAAAAATTAGCTGGGTGTGGTGGCGCATGCCTGTAGTTCCAGTTACTTGGACGGCTGAGATGGAAGGATCACCTGAGCTCAGCAAGTCGAGGCTGTGGTGGCCATGAGCATGCCACTGCACTCCAGCCTGGGTGACAGAGTGAGACTCTGACTCAACAAAAAAAAAAAAAAAAAAGGAAAAGAAAGTGGGAGAAATCAATTTACCTGATGTTAAGACTTATTATATAGCTAATGTAATCAAGACTGAGTGGTACTGGCTGAAGGATAGACACATAGATCACTGGAACAGAGTAGCCAGAAACAAACTCACACAAGTATAGCCAACTAATTTTTAACAAAGGTGCAAAAGCAATTCAATAAAAAAGGGCAGTCTTTTCAATAAATGGTGCTAAAGCAATTGCATATTCATAAGCAAAAACATGAACATCAACCCTATACCTTATAAAAATTAACTCAAAACAGGTCACAGATTTAAATGTAAAATTATAATATCTTTAGAAGAAAATATTTGAGACTTAGGGTTTGGTGAAGAATTCTTAGAGTTGACTCAAAAAAGAGTGATGTACTTTTAAAACTGGATAATTTAGACTTCATCAAAACTTTAAACTTTTTTTTTTTTTTTTGAGTTGTAGTCTCACTCCACCACCCAGGCTGGAGTGCAGTGGCACGCTCACGGCCACCCCATCATCGACCTGCTGGGTTCCAGCAATCCTTTCATCTTAGCCTTCCAAGTAGCCAGAAATATAGGCGCGCACTACCATGTCCGGTTAATTTTTTATTTATTGTGAAGATGAGGTCTCCCCAAGTTGCCTGGGCTGGTCTCGAACCCTCGGCCTCAGGCAAACCACTTGCCTCGGTCTCCCAAAGTGCTGGGATTATAGGCTGAGCCACCAAGCCCGGCCAACTTTAAACTTTGGCTCTATGAAAGCCTCTACTGAGGGAAAGAAAAAACAAACTACAGTCTAAGAGAAAGTATTTGCAAACAGCATATCTAAAAACAGGATCAGCTGGGCGCAGTAGCTCAAGCCTGTAATCCCAGCACTTTGGGAGGCCAAGGTGAGATTGCTTGAGCCCACAGGTTCAGGACCAGCCAGGGGAACATGGTGAGATCTCATCTCTACAAAAAAAAAAAAAAATTAGCTGGGCATGGTAGCTGAGGCAGAAGGATCACCTGAGTCAACGCTGGGGTGGCTGTGAGCACTGCACTGCAGTCTAGGCGATGGAGTGAGACTCCAACTCAAAAATAAATAAATAAATAAAAATTTTAAAAGGACCATATGGAAAACACATAAAGAACTCTTAAAACATCATTAGTGAATACAATCCTTAGAAAATGGGCAAAAGGTATGAAAAAACAATTCATTGAAGAGGATAAGAGCCGGGCTCAGTGGCTCAGCCTGTAATCCTGTGCCTTTGGTAGGCAGTGGATTGCCTGAGCCCGCGGGTTCGAGACCCGCCTGGGTAGTGAGACCTCATCTCTACAATAAATAAAAAAAACCAGCCGGGCGTGGTAGCGCATGCCTGTAATTCCAGCTACTTGGAAGGTTTAGGCAGAAGGATTGCCAGAGCCCAGCAGGTCGAGGCTGCAGTGACCGGGAGCGGCCACTGCACTTCAGTCTGGGCGACAAAGTAAGACTCCAACTCAAAAAAAAAAAAAGAAGAGGATATAGAGATGGCAGATAAACACATGACAACACACTGAACATCATTATCTATTAGAGAAATGCAAATTAAAGCCATTATGAGATATTATTACACATTACAATAGCTAAAATGAAAAATAGCAGCAATACCAAATGCTGTGAGGATTCAGAGAAACTGGATCACAATCAAAACAGCCCGCAATTGGTACAACAACAGGTATACAGACCAATGGAACATGATAGAGATTTTGGAAGCAAAACCTCAATTTCTCAACCAACTCATTTTCAACAAAGCCTCCACCAACAACTACTGGGGAGTGGAGAATCTATTCAGTAAATGGTGCTGGGAAAACTGGCTGACCACATGCAGAATATTGAAACAGGACCCCTACCTATCACCATACAC
>NW_007247103.1:127938-151398 GCF_000164805.1 Carlito syrichta
CCAACTCAAAAAAAAAAAAAAAAAGAATCGCAGAAAACACAGGAGACGCCCTTACAGAAATTGGAATAGGCAACCACTTCCTGATGAAAACCCCAAATGCCCATGCTATAAGAGACAAGATAGACAAGTGGGACCTCATCAAACTGAAAAGTTTTTACAAACCAAAAGAAACCATCGAGAGAGTAGGGAGACAGCCCACAGAATGGGAAAAAATATTTGCCAACTGTACATCTGACAAAGGTCTAACATCCAGGATCTACAAGGAACTCAAACATGTTGAAAGAAAAAAAAACAAACAGCCCTATTAAAAGTGGGCAAACTATTTGAATAGACACTTCTCAAAAGAAGACATACGAACAGTCAACAGATACATGAAAAAATGCACAAGCTCACTAATCATCAAAGAAATGCATATTAAACCCACACTGAGATACCATCTAACTCCAGTCAGGGTGGTCATCATTAATAACTCAAAAACAATAGATGCTGGAGAGAATGTGGGGGAAAAAAGGGAAGTCTCCTACACTGTTGGTGGGAATGTAAACTAGCACAACCTCTGTGGATAACAGTGTGGAGAATTCCTAAAAAATCTAAAAATCAACCTTCCATACAACACAGCAATCCCTCTTCTGGGAATATACCTGGAGGAACTCAAATCATTCTACAAAAAAGATACCAGCACATGCATGTTTATTGCAGCACTATTCACAATAACAAAAACATGAAACCAACTCTGCTACCCATCAAAAGTGGACAGGATTTTTAAAAATGTGGTACATATACACATTGGAATATTAGGCAGCCATAAAAAGGACAAAATTATGAACTTCGCAGCCACTTAGATGGATTTAGAGTCTGTAATACTCAGTGATCTATCACAGAAACAAAAAACTGAGTACCACATGTTCTCACACATAAGCAGAACCTGAACATTTATCATAATACTTTAAGAATAGAATTGGCAGTAGCAGGACACTGCTAGGGGAGGGAGGCATATATAATAACATTAATAAGGGTTCCTGATCTCAAACCAAGTGAAGTGGGGACCAAAGGCAGGCCCAAACTTCACCTGTATGATGACCACTTATGTAATAATCCTGAATTGTACCCCACATCTTAAAAAAAAAACAAAACAGAGAAACTGAATCACTCATATGTTTCTGAAAAGAATTATAGAAGACACCAATAAATGGAAAGGTATCTTGTATTCATGGATTAGTACACAATATTATTAAGCTGTCAATGCTCCAAAAGCAATCTACAGATTCAGTGTAGTCCCTTCCAAAATCCCAATGACGTTTTTTGCAAAAACAGAAAAACCTATCCCAAAATTCATACGGACTTTCAAGGAACTCTGAATAGCTAAAACAATTTTGAAAAAGAACAAAGTTGGAGAACTCACTCTTCTTTATTTTAAAATGACTGTAAGGCTACAGTAATCAAAACAGAATAAAAAGCCCAGAAATAAACCCTCATATATACAGTCAAATGATTTTTGACAAGGATGCCAAGATCACTTAATCAGGAAGAACAGCTTTTTCAACAAATGGTGCTGAGAAAATTGGGTCTCTACATTCAAAAGAATAAAGTTTGATGTCACCTTATACCATACACAAAAATCAACTCAAAATGGATCAAGGATCTAAACATAAACCTAAAACTATAGAACTTTGATAGGAAACCATAAAGTAAAATCTTCATGATATTGGATTTGACCATGTATTTTTGGAAATGATACCAAAAACACAGGCAACAAAAGAAATCATAAATTTCATTTGACTCCAACAAAATTTAAAATTTCTGTGCAAAAGACACAATCAACAAAGTGAAAAGGCAACCCACCTATAATTCAACAACAAAAATCAAATTAAAAAATGGGCAAAGGCCTTGAATATACATTTCTCCAAAGAAGAAATACACAAATGACCAATAAGCATATGAAAAAATGCTCAGCATCACTAATCATTAGGGAAATGCAAATCAAAATCACAATGAAATGTTACCTTACATCCATATATAACTTTAAAAAACAAACAAAAAAAAAGGTCCAGGTGAGTAGACTGCCTAAGCCTGCAGGTTCAAGACCAGTCCAGGAAACTGGGTGAAACCTTGTCTCTACAATAATAAAAAAAAAAATTAGCCAGGCATGGTAGTGCCCACCTGTAGTTTCGGTTACTTAGAAGGCTGAGACGGAAGGATTGCTGGAGCCCAGTGGGTCGACACTAGAATGGCAGTGAGCATGCCACTGCACTCCAGCCTAGGTGATGGAGTAAGACTCCAACTCAAAAAAAAAAAAAAAAAAAAGAAAAAAAAAACCAACCCAAAAGAACAACAGCAACAAAACAGAAAATGGTAAGTGATATCAAGGATTTGGAGAAATTATTACCCTTGCGCACTGCTGGGAATGTAAAATGGTGTAACTGCTATGGAAAACAGTAAAACAGTGCCTCAAAAAATTAAAAATAGGCTGGGTGCAGTAGCTCAAGCCTGTAATCCTAACACTTTGAGAGGCCAAGGTAGGAGGATCACTTGAGGCCAGGAGTTTGAGACCAGTCTGGGCAACATAATGAGACCTCATCTTTAAAAAAATAAAATAAAATTAGGCCAGGCATGGTGGTTCATGCCTATAATCCCAGTACTTTGGGAGGCTGAGATGAGAGGATTGCCTAAGCCCACAGGTTTGAGATCAGCCTGAGCAACCTGGTGAGACCTCATCTCTACAATAAATCAAAAATTAGCTGGGCATGGTAGCATATGTCTATAGTTCCAGCTACTTGGAAGGCTGAGGAGGAAGAATCACCTGAGCCCAGCAGGTCAAGGCTGTGGTGGCCGTGGGTGTATCACTGCACTCCATCCTGGGTGACAGAGTGAGAACTCAAAAAAAAAAATTAAAAATAGAATTTACTATATAATCTAGCAATTCCAGTTCTGGGTATAAACCCCACAGAATTGAAAGCAGGAATTCAAATAAATATTTGTATTCCTATGTTCATAGCAGCACTATTTGCAACAGCTAAAAGGTGGAAACAGCCCAAGTTGATGAAAAAACAAAATGCAGTATATGCATACAATGGAATATTCAACCTTAAAAAGGAAGGAAATTTTAGCCAGGCATGGTGGCTCACACCTGTAATCCCAGCACTTTGGGAGGTGGAGATGAGAGGATTGCCTGAGCTCAGGGGTTCGAGACCAGTCTGAGCAACACGGTAAGACCTCATCTCTACAACAAATAAAAAAAAAAATTAGCTGAGTGTGATGGTGCATGTCTGTGGTTCCAGCTACTTGGAAGGCTGAGGCAGAAAGATCATCTGAGCCCAGCAGTTTGAGGCTGCAGTAGTTGGAATGAGACTCCAACTCAAATTTTTAAAAAAAGGAAGGAAGTTTTGACACATGCTACAACATGGATAAAACCTGAGAACACTATGCTAAGTGAAGTAGTCATGCATAAAAGGATAAATACGGTGTGACTCTACTTTTATGAGGTACCTAGAATAGTCATCTTCATAGACCCAGAAAGTAAAACAGCGGTTGCCAAGTGCAGTGGGGAATCATTGTTCGATAGGTACAGATTTTCAGTTTTGCAAGATGAATATTTGTATGGATAGATGATGGTGATTTTAGTCTAATGATGCCAATGTAATCAATGCCACTGAATTGTATACTTTTAAATGGTTATGATGTACCAGGTACGGTGGCTCACACCAGTAATCCCAGCACTTTGGGAGGTGGAGGCTAGAGGATTGCCTAGGCCAGGGGGTTCGAAATCAGCCTGGGCAACTTGGTGAGACCTTATCTCTACAATAAGTCAAAAAATTAGCTGCGTGTGGTGACATGTGCCTGTAGTTCCAGCTACTTGGGAAGCTGAGGAGGAAGGATCGCAGGTTGAGGTTAGGGTAGCCGTGAGTGTGCCGCTGCCTGAGTCACAAAGCGAGATGGTAAATTTTATGATAAGTGCATTTTAACACAATCTAAAATTTTTCTTAGAAATTAAAGTCAATGTTGTATAAAACAAAAACAACAGAGGATAACTCCTGTAATATAAAAGAGATTAAAGAAAAATAACAAAATGCAATCTGTGAACTTTAACTTGATTGTAAAAAAAAGAAACATCTATGGAGACATCTGAGAAAATCTGAATATAAACTGGGTATGTGATGCTATTATAGGTCCACTGATGATTGTCTTAGGTGAGATAATGTCGCCATGGATATGTAGTAGAATGTCCTGTATCTTAGCAGATGCATGAGGAAGTATTTAGGAGTGAAGTGTCATGATGTCTGCAACTTACTTCAAAAAAGTTTAACATATAAGAAGACCAAGGAAAAGAAAAAAAGATAAAGCATATCTGGCACATATAGTAGGTACAGCAAGTATTCAATATACTATTCCTTCCCCTTTTCTGTATGATTTGAACATTTTCATTATAAAAAGTAGGGGGTGGGAGGAAGGGGGTCATGTGGAGTAACTTAAGACTTCAGAAGCAGCAGGGCAGAAACTGCAAGACAATCAAGATTAAAGTAAGAAAACTTCTTTTCCTGAGAAATAATGGTTGCCTGTTCCTCTCTACTTTTTCATGTTTAACAGAGACTGATTTTGCAATCACTCTCTGCACTAGACATAATTCATCGAGTTGGTCCTCTGGCCCACTTCCCAACCCATCGGACAGTAGGCTGATTGACTGCCAAGTTTACCCAGAGCTCTTTGGTTTTCAAACTAAAACCAGCCACTGACAAAAGCATGAAGAGGTCATGTGACCAAGAAACAAACAGCTCCCCAAAGACTGCTGTAGAAAGCCAAGATAATACTGAAAACAGAGTTTCTTTTCGACAAGTATCTTGGCCAAGTAAAGTGTAAGCATATAAAATGCAGAAAGACTTTCTTCTTCCCAGAGTAAAACAGTATCTTAATTAGTGTTTCTTATTTTCTTGCCAAATGGGTAAAACTAAATTCAGTTTTTTTCTTTGCATATTTTCTTGCTTCCCCAATTTCATTTTTAACCAGAATATAGTCTATTATTTATCACTGAACCATGTCACTTACTGAATTATTTACTTTTTAATTTAAAAAAGAAAACTTAATAAGTATAAAGAAAACCACAATCACCCAAACTTCCAGCACCCCAAATTAACTACTGTTAACATTTTGGCATATTTGTTTTTTTGATATATGTATGCAGAATATTTACTGCCCTGTTTTTTTGAGGGGAAAGGACTATTACATATAAAACTAAAGTTTTCTTTAATCCTTGTCCCCAGAGGTCCCCATCACCAAAACCAGCAGTGACACTGCCCTCTTGCCTCCAGGTCTACCTAAGTATGGCTGAACATCCTGGGGACTGCCTGTGATCATTCATGACTTTACAAAGTTTCACCTTTAGAAAATGTGTAAACTCAGCAGACTCAATAATGCAACTTATATCAAATAAACTGCTTTCATATTATCATTTATTCCTGATTGTCCTCGGATTCAGACTCAGAATTTAAACATAGTGGATGTCAAGATGAAGAAACCAAAACCCAAAATCACAAGGCTGAGTAAAGATTAACAGCAGCTGGGCGCAGTGGCTCACACCTGTAATCCCAGGCAGAGGCCAGGCAAGAGGACTGTCTGAGCCCAGGGATTCAAGACCAGCCTGGGGAATTTGGCAACACCATGTCTCTACAGTAAATTTTAAAAATTAGCCTGGTGTGGTGGCGCGTACCTATGGTTCCAGTTACTAGGAAGGCTGAGGCAGAAGGATCACCTGAGCCCAGCAGGCCAAGGTTGCAGTGGCCGTTAGTATGCCACTGCTCTCCAGCATGGGCAACAGTGAGAGTCTGACTCAAAAAAAAAATTTAACAGCATCAGAACCTGAGCTACTAAGTACCTTCTTTCTGCTACACCTCACTGTTTTCCTAACAATAAAGTTAGTCACAGGTATATTTTTAAATTCTAAATAATCATCTCTATCTTTTCTTTCTTTCTTTTTTAAAGGAAAGAGTCTTGTTCTGTCACCCAGGCAGAAGTGCCAAGGCTTGCACACTCACTGCAGCTTCGAACTCCCAGGTTCAAGTAATCCTCCCTCCTTAACCTACTGAGTAGATGGGATTACAGACATACACCACCATACCTAGCTAACTTTTTATTTTATGTGTTTTTTTTTGTAGAGACAGGGTCTCACTATGTTGCCCAGGCTCAAGTGATCCTCCTGCCTCAGCCTCATAAAGCTCTAGGATTATAGGTATGAGCCACTGTGCCAAGCCCATCTTCCATCTAATATGTAAATAGTTAACTCACTATTCACTGCTTTATAACAACTGCTGCATAAACAGCCAGGTATGGTTGTTTGTTTGCTTGTTTAAAAAACTGGCAATTTTATTTTTACCCATTTTTCCTTCATAACTTACACTAACTTTTTTTTATCTTGAAAATAAATTACAACACTAATATATTCTTCTCACAGCCTGGATTCACGTTTTACAAAGTGAATCCTTACACCAATCTGATTCATTTCATTATAGAAAACTGATGTGAATAATTTGGTATGGGTCTCTCAGTAATATACAGTTTGGGTGGTTTGAGGGGAGAGTATTTGTTTTTACATAAACAAAATCATATGTCACTGCTCTGCAACATGCGTTTTGCACTCACTGTTACACCTTGGAAAGCTTTCCAACTTAGTACATAGACCTGAACCTCATTTTTAAAACTGCTATACAGTATGCTTTCATTTTTATTTAACTGGCCACTATGATTGAACATTCAGGGTTATTATTTTTGTTTGCTATTGCAAAAATGCTTTAATGAGCAAGCTTTTGTATCCATCTATGTCACAAATACCAAGTTTCTACAAGGAAGAAATCTAAAAATAGCACTGCCAGCTTACGAAGTATCTGCATTTCTCGGGGTGTGGTAGTTCACACTTGTAATCCCAACACTTTGGGAGGCAGAGGTGAGAGGACTGCCTGAGCTCAGGAGTTTGCAACCAGCATAAGCAACATGGCAAGATCTCGTGTCTACAATAAACTTAAAAAATCAGCCAGGTGTGGTGGTACATGCCTGTTCTTCCAGTTTCTTGGAAGGCTGAGGCGGAAAGATTCCCTGAGCCCAGCAGGTTGAGGATGGGTGGCCATGATTGTGCCACTGTACTCCAGTCTGGGCAACAGAGTGAGACTCCAACTCAAAAAAAAAAAAAAAAGTATCTGCATTTTAAATTTTGATATATCCTGCCAAATTGTTGTCTTAACCTATTCACCTACAAATCCCAGAGAACCTGTTTCCCTACAACTTTTTAAACTATGTGCTATCACTCTTCAACCAATTAATGGGTTGAGCTAAGTTAATGATTAGAATTCTGAGTTACAATTCATATTTTCCCTAATCACTAGGGAAGCTGTCAAATGTCTATTATTTAGATATTTTTTATGAATGACTATTCTTTTTGTCCATTTTAAAAATTCAGTTATTTGTGTTTTTCTGAATAAGTACATATTTCATCATTTTAAAAGTTACATTTTGGGCCGGGCAGTGGCTCAAGCCTGTAATCCCAGCACTTTGGGTGGCTGAGGCAAGAGGATTGCCTGAGCTCAGCGGTTCAAGACCAACCTGGGCAACATGGTGAGACCTCGTCTCCACAAATCAAAAAATAAGCCAGTCATGGTAGTACGTACCTGTAGTTCTAGCTACTTGGAAGGCTGAGGCAGAAGGATTATCTGAGCCCAGCAGGTTGAAGCTGCGGTGGCCGTGAGTATGCCACTGAACTCCAACCTGGGTGACAGAGTAAGACTCTGATTTTAAAAAAGCAAACAAAAAGTTGTATTTTGGCCATATGTTGCAAATATTTTCTCTAATCCTCTAGACATTCATTCATTCATTCGAGTTGGAGTCTCACTCTGTCACCCAGGCTGGAATGCAGTGACATGCTCATGGTCACTGCAGCCTTGACCTGCTATGCTCAGGTGATCCTTCTGCCTCAGCCTTTCAAGTAGCTGGAACTATAGGCACACGCCACAACGCTCAGCTAATTTTTGATTTATTGTAGAGATGAGGTCTTGCCAAGCTGCCCTGGCTGGTCTCAAACCCTTGGGTTCAAGCAATCCTTTGCCTCCACTTCCCAAAGTGCTGGGATTACAGGCATGAGCCAGCACGCCTGGCTTAGACTTCATTTAAAGTATCTTCTTCATGCAGAAGCTTTTTTTTTTTCCCTAGACAAGGTCTCTGTTGGCCTGGAGTACACAGTGCCATGATCATGGTTCACTGTTAACCCTGAACTCCTAGGCTCAAGCAATCTTCCTGCCTTAACCCCCTACATAGCTGGGAATATAGGTATGCACCACCATGCCTAGCTAATTTTTAATGTTTTTTTTTTCTTTAGAGATGGGGTCTCACTGGGTTGCCTAGGCTGGTCTCAAACTCCTGGCCTCAAGTGATCTTCCCACCTCAGCTTCCCAAAGCACTAGGATTACAGACATGAGCCACTGTTCCAGTCAGAAGTTTTAAAATTTTATAGAATTACATCTGTCTTTCCTTTGAGCTTAAGAGTTTCATGTCTTCCTCTTGTGCCTTCCCCACTTGGTGTTATAAACAGAATAATAAATGCCAATATTTTATTTTAATTGTATATGTGGGTTTTAAAAAAACATTAGCAGTTTATTCTTCTGGATTTTTTTTTCCATTTGTGAAGCTGGAACCTAACTGCATTTTGTTGCCCAAAATATAAATGATTGTTCCAAGACTGTATATTGCTTCTTTTAATCCTCTAAATATGGAATGCCACTTGCAGCATATGCAGAGTTGCCATATATGGTTGATCTGTAGTTGAGCCATTTACCTATTCTCACAGAAATAATACACTTCTAAAAAATAATCAAAGCTTTAAGGTATGCTAGCTCCACCTGAACCTTCTAGTATATAGACTACTTTTATAGCTGACAGGGCAAGTCCTTCTAGCAGTATTTCAAAGATTCCATGGCTGTTACTGAACACTGTCTCTTTAAGAGGAAGTGTAGCCGGGCTCGGTGGCTCAGTCTGTAATCCCACGCCTTTGGGAGGCTGAGGTGAGTGGATTGCCTGAGCCCGTGGGTTCGAGACCAGCCTGGGCAACCTGGCGAGACCTCATCCCTACAATAAATCAAAAAATCAGCTGGGTGTGGTAGTGCATGCCTGTAATTCTGGCTACTCGGAAGGCTGAGGCGGAAGGATTGCCGGAGCCCAGTAGGTCGAGGCTGCGGTGGCCAGGAGCGGCCACTGTACTCCAGTCTGGGCGACAGAGTGAGACTCCAACTCAAAAAAAAAACAAAAAAAAGGAAAAACCAAAAAAAGAGGAAGTGTAAAATCAGCTTGTGAAGTTCCATAACAATTTCCGTTGAGAATTTTATTGTAATTATATTATGTCTGGACAGTACTGGGTTCCTCACTCAGGAACATGATGTATGGTCTTTCCTGTCCTGCCTCTCCTGTTTTATATCCTCGTGACAAGTTTTGTATTTTTATTTATAAAATAAGTCTTACACATTCTTATTAGGTTGAATCCTAGGTATTTTACAGTTTTTGTTTCTATTTTGGATGTCATCATGAATCCACTGCATTTTTCAAAGAACTTGCTAACCTCTAATCAGTTCTAACAATTAAATCTATTGTCATAAGTTTTCCAAGTAAGTGAATTATAGCAGTTTTATCTATTCCTTTTTAATATCTACAGCTTTTATTCTAACTCATTAAGTCATCAAGTTTTTATTGAACACCTACTATGTGCCAGATACTGTTCATAACACTGGGGATTTAGTAATGAAAGAAAGAGCAAAAATTCCTGGGACAAAAATCCCAGAACTTATATTTTTAATGGGAATAAGGACAAAATAAATAAGCAAAATACACTTGACATAAGTGGGAGGCTTGTGAGTCCTAAGAGGGCAGAATGCAGTTGGGAACAAAGATCAGGAAAAACCTCTCCAAGTGTATACTGTATGAAGACCTAAGGAAGTGGGAGCACAAGTTATCCAGCAAGTACAAAGGTCCTGAAGCAAGAGTGCCCCTGAACAGCTGGAGCACAGCAGGTGAGAAAGACAGTTAAGAGACGACAAGGGAAGAAAAATATGTATGTGGGGGCAGATAAGTTGGAAACTTGTAGTTGATGACTTTTACTTATAGTGCTTACAGTGCTTTGAAAAGAGGGACAACATGAACTGACTTTTTTTTTTTTTTTTTGAGTTGGAGTCTCACGCTGTGCCCAGGCTGGAGTGCAGTGGCACACTCACAGTCACTGCAGCCTTGACCTGCTGGGCTCAGGTGATTCCTCTGTCTCAGTCTTCCAAGTAGTTGGAACCAGAGGCATGTGTCACCATGTCTGACTGATTTTTTTTTTAATTTATTGTAGAAATGAGGCCTTACCATGTTGCCCAGGCTGGTTTCAAACCCATGGGTTCAGGTAATCCTCTCACCTCAGCCTCCCAAAGTGCTGGGATTATAGGCATGAGCCACCGCACCCGGCCCTGACTTACATTTTAATAAGACCATTCTATTTGCTGTGTTGAAAACAGACTGAAGAGGGAAAAGAATTGAACTTGGGAGACAATTGAGAGTCTACCGTAATAATCCAGCCAACAGATGATTATTTCTTTTGCTTATCTTACTATATTGGCTAGAACTTTATTGTATTAGCTGGTTCAAATCAGGAATGAGAGTTAAATTTTTTTTTTTTGAGTTAGAGTCACTCTGCTGCCCAGGCTGGAGTGCAGAGGCATGCTCACAGTCACCCCAAGCGTCGACCTGCTAGGCTCCGGTGATCCTTCCACCTCAGCCTTCCAAGCAGCCAGAACAACAGGCGCATGCTATCATCACTGGCTAATTTTTTTTTTTTTTTTTTTGAGTTGGAGTCTCACTCTGTCACCCAGTCTGGAGTGCAGTGGCCGCTCCCGGCCACCACAGCCTCGACCTGCTGGGCTCTGGTGATCCTTCCGCCTCAGCCTTCCAAGTAGCCGGAATTACAGGCTTGCGCTACGACGCCCGGCTGATTTTTTGATTTATTGTAGAGATGAGGTCTCGCTGCCCAGGCAGGTCTCGAACCTGCGAGCTCAGGCAATCCACTCACCTCAGCCTCCCAAAGGCACGAGATTACAGGTTGAGCCACCGAGCTCGACTTAAATTTTTTTTTTTTTTTTTTTTTATTGTCGTGACGAGGTCTCATCATGTTGCCCAGGCTGGTCTCAAACCCATGGGCTCAGGCAATCCTCTTGCCTCAGCCTCCCGAAGTGCTGGGATTACAGGTTTGCGCCACTGTGCTTGGCCAAGTGTTAAATTTTAAGCACATTTTTTTTAAAGTATCTACTAGTCTATTAATTTCATGAATAGATTCCCTAATCATGGATGATATTTGCTTATCTGGGACAAAGCCTACTTGTGCATGAGTAGTACTATTGGTTTTCCATACTTCTAGATTTAATTCACACTATTGTTTTATTTAGGATTTTTGAATTTGCAGTTGTTCTCCTTTGTGCTTTTCCTTTTTTTTTTTTTTTTTTGGTAGAGATCAGGTCTCACCAAGTTGCCCGGTCTAGTATCGGATCTGCGGGCTCAGGCAATTCACTTGCCTCGGCCTCCCAAAGTGCCGGAATTACATCCTTTGTGCTTTTCTAATCAAGTACGACCATTATGGCAGCTTCAGAGAGTGAGTGGGAAAGCTTTCTGAAGTACACATTCCACTCAGCATGCTTTCCATTTCTAACTCCCCTGGTAACATTCCCTACGACCCTTCCTGGTCACAGTGTCCCACTGTGATTTATCCAGGTGCAAGTCATGTCAACTGGAGTCCTTTCCAGGGTTATCTCATTCTCTTCTGAAGAGAAATGGCCTCTAGGGTCCCAGTGCAGGAAGAATATGGTTTGGGGCTGCCATAACCATCATCCCTGCCTTGGACAAGGTATGTCCATAGGAGAAAATGCAGCCAGGTGGTGAGAAGCAGATGAGAGATGGCATGGGCAGTCAGCTGTTCTGACAGTGGAGTCTGGATTTCAGTCACTAAAGTCTTCATTCCTGCAGCAATCCCTACAAGTCTATCTCCCCACTATCCTTTCCAGTCAAGTTAAGCCAATACAGTCCATTTTTTATTTAAATCCTTTGAGTAGGATTTCTATCACTTGCAACAGAAAGCATTCTTCTTAATACAAAATCAATTCCAGGAATTGTCTAGGGTTGGAGCATACCGATGTCTACAACTTATTTGAGAAATCATTAAAAAACAGGATGGATAAAGGATGGTTATATAAGGCAAATAAAACAAATATACGACTATAGAATACAGGCATGGTATATATGAATGTTCACTGAAAATTCTTCCAACTTTTCTGCACTTTTGAAAATTTTCATAATAAAATGTTGGCGGGAAAGTCAACAGCAGGAGTAATAAAAGTCATATCAGCATTAATCTAGACTTCAGGAACTAATGACAAGGGGCTCATTGTAGGACTGCTATGGGTTTAAGAAACCTGCATTAAAGCAGCGATTATTTACTTCTCTTTGCAAAACTAGAGATATGGAGGAAAGGCAGGATGTGTGGAAAAACCGTAAATGACATGTCTTTGCTGAAGCCCCAGCTTGCAATGGAAAAAGCATAGTCAACATTGCTGCTGTCATGGTGGCTAACCACTGACTATAAAATGTCTCAAACTGAAGGGACAAATACACACATACATGATATGGCTGGTCTCGAACCCGCGGGTTCAGGCAATTCACTCACCCTCGCCTCCCAAAGTGCTGTAATTACATCCTTTGTGCTTTTCTAATCAAGTATGAGCATTATGGCAGCTTCAGAGAATGATTGGGGAAGCTTTCTGAAGTATACACTCTACTCAGCATGCGCTGGCATCATTTAACTATTCAATGACTTAAATTTTCTCTCAGTACTTTCATGTAGCTCACAAGAGCCATTAGTAATCCTAAGCAATATAACTTTCATTCCATATAGCGACCTCCCTGTGGTAGAAACAAAGTTGACTAATCCATATCCATGATCTTCTTCTTTCTTACTAACAATATCACAATTAAATATGAGGCAGACATAGGTCCAGGTCCTTTGCCTCTAGAGCTGACCAATAAGACACATAGTCAACAGGTAGAAGCTTCTGGGGAAACCCTCTGAAGGAAACTGACTCAGTGAGGAGGGACTCTTTTTCCCCTTCTTGCTTGACAGACATGCTGGCTGGTGTTTCTGTAGCCATTTTGTGATCATGGAGCTACTGTGAAGATAGAAATGACCTGCTAAAGATACGAAAATACTAGGCCAGGCATAGTGGCTCTTGTCTATAATCCCAGCACTTTGGAAGGCCAAGGTGGGAAGATTACTTGAGTCCAGGAGTTCAAGACCAGCCTAGGCAACACAGTGAGACCTTATATCAAAAATTAAAAATTTTGGCCAGGCACAGTGGCTCATGCCTATAATCCCAGCACTTTGGGAGGCCGAGGTGAGAGGACTGCCTAGGTCCACGGGTTCAAGACCAGCCTGGACAACTTGGTGAATCTCATCTCTACAATAATTCAAAAAATCAGCCAGGTGGGTGGCACGTGTCTGTAGTTCCAGCTAATTGGAAGATTGAGATGGAAGGATCACCTGAGTCCAGCAGGTGGAAGCTGTGGTAGTTGTGAGCATGCTACTGCACTCCAGCCTGGGTGATAGAGTGAGACTCCGACTCAAAAAAATTTTTTTTTTTAAATTAGTCAGGCATGGTGGTGTGCGCCTGTACTCCAGGTACTCGGAAGGCTGAGGTTGAAGGATCACCTGAGACCAGGAGGTTGGGCTGTGGTAAGCTGTGATTGTGCCACTGTACTCCAGGATAGGTGACAGAGTGAGAATGCTACCCACCACAAATGGAAAATGTTATCTGGAAGTCTGTTCACTATATCCCAGTGTAATGACACCTTATTTTCTGTTTTCTTCCTTTTCTTTGAGCATTTCCTCACACAATCTGCTCTTTGTAAAGTCAGCTTCACAAGTCTTCATTCAAAAAGCAACTGCTATTACTTTTCCTTACTTTTTTTTTTTTTGTCGGAGTCTCACTCCGTCGCTCAGGCTGGAGTGCAGTGGCATGCTCACAGTCACTCCAGCATCAACCTGCTGCGTTCAGGCAATCCTTCCACCTCAGCCTTCCAAGTAGCCAGAACTATAGGCATGCACTACCATGTCCAGCTAATTTTTTGATTTACTGTAGAGATAAGGTTTCACCAAGGTGCCCAGGTTGTTCTTGAACCCGTGGGTTCAGGCAATCCCTATACCTTGGCCTCCCAAAGTGCTGGGATTACTGGCTTGAGCCACCGCACGCAGACTACTTTCCCTTACTTCTTTGCCAAATCTAAACTTAATGTGGGATCCTGAATTGGATTCTGGAATACGAAAAGAATGTGTGGGAAAATTGGGAAAATTCAAATAAAGCCTAGAGTACTAAATACCAAGTAAACAAAAGTTACTAAGTAAACTAAAGTATTATAACAGTATTAATTTTTTAGTCCTGATAAATGCACCATGGTTGTATGTGAGATGTTGACAGAAAAAACTGCGAGAAGGGTACAGAGGAACCCTCTGTACTATATTTGCATATAATCTAAAATCATTTCCAAATTAAAAGTTAAAAACAAGCCAGGCACATCCTGTAATCCCAGCACTTTGGGAGGCTGAAGCGAGAGGATTGTCTGAGCCCAGGGATTCGCAGCCTGCCTGGTCAACTTGGCGAGACCTTGTCACTAAAATAAAATTTTAAAAAATTAGCCGGGCATGGTGGTGCACGCCTGTAGTTCCAGCTATGTGGAAGGCTGAGATGGAAGGGTCACGGGAGCCCAGCAGATCAAGGCTGCGGGGGCCATGGGCATGTCACTGCACTCCAGTCTGGGCGACAGAGTGAGAATCCCACTAAAAAAAAAAAAAAGAAAGAAAAGTGGCCGGGCTCAGTGGTTCAGCCTATAATCCCAGCACTTTGGGAGGCCAAGGCGAGTGAACTGCCTGAGCCCGCAGGCTCGAGACCCACCAGGGCAACTTGGCAAGACCTCGTCTCTACAATAAATAAAAAATTAGCCGGGCATGGTAGGACACGCCTGTAGTTCTGGCTACTTGGAAGGCTGAGACGGAAGAATCGCTGGAGTCCAGCAGATCGAGGCTGTGGTGGCCGTGAGTGTGTCACTGCACTCCAGTCTGGGCCACAGAGTGAGATGCCAACTCAAAAAAAAAAGAAAAAGAAAAGTTAAAAACAAGCCAGGCATGGTGGTTCACACCTATAATCCCATAATCCCAGCACTTGGGAGGCTGAGGTAGGAGGATCGCTTGATACCAGGAGTTCAAGACCAGCCTGAGCAACATAGCAAGACCCCCCCCATCTCTGTATAGGAAGGAAGGGAGGGAGGGAGGGAAAAAAGTATGCAAATGAGCTACCTTCTCTTTAAACTAGGGATTAAAACCACAGACAGCAATTGTTTTTTTTTTTGAGTAGGAGTCTCACTGTTTCCCAGGCTGGAGTGCAGTGGCATGCTCACAGCCACTACAGCCTCGATCTGTTGGGCTCAGATGATCCTTACGCCATTGCCTTCCAAGTAGCTAGAACTACAAGTGCATGTTACCATGTCCAGCTAATTTTTTGATTTATTGTAAAGACAAGGTCTCACCAAGTTGCCCAGGCTGGTCTCGAACCCGTGGGTTCAGGCAATCCTCTCGCTACCACCTCCCAAAGTGTTGGGATTACAGGTGTGAGCTACAGCACCTGGCTAGCAATTTTTAAATACTCAAGTTGCAAACCTTGCTTTTTCTTTTCTTTCTTTTTAAAAAACTTCAGGACAGCCGGGTTCAGTGGCTCAGCCTGTAATCCCGCGCTTTGGGAGGCTGAGGTGAGTGAATTGCCTGAGGCCGCAGGTTCGAGACCCGCCTGGGCAACTTGGCGAGACCTCATCTCCACAATAAATCACAAATTAGCCAAGCGTGGCAGCGCGCGCCTATAGTTCCAGCTACTTGGAAGGCTGAGGCGGAAGGATCGCCGGAGCCCAGGAGGTCAAGGCTGCGGTGGCCGGGAGTGTGCCACTGCACTCCAGTCTGGGCGACAGAGTGAGACTCCAACACAAACAAACAAACAAACAAAAAAAAAACACAAAAAACTTCAGGACAAGGTCAGGCACAGTGGCTCATGCCTGTAATCTCAACACTTTGGGAAGTCAAGGTGAGAAGACTGCTTGAGCTCAGGAGTTTGAGACAAGTCTAGGTAACATAGCAAGACCTCATCTGTACCAAAAATTAAAAAATTAGCTAGGCGTAGTGGCACATGCCTGTAGTTCCAGCTACTCAGGACAATGAGGTGGGAGGATCACTTGAGCCCAGGAGATGGAGGCTGTGGTGAGTCGTGATCGTGCCACTGCACTTCAGCCTGGGTGTCAGAGTGAGATCCTGACTCAAAAAAATAAAAAAATTTTCAAAGCAAAAGCAATAACTAAATTGTGTAACTTAAGGGGTATCTGCATCTCATTCACTCCCCCTCTCCAAAGGTCAGAACACCAGAGAAGAACCCAGAAGGTAGGAAACACTGTCAAGATATTATTAATAATGTCAAAATACTTACTAAATTAGGGTCCTCAGTATACTGTCATCCCAGACACAAGTGAAAAAGCAGATACCTAGGCCTCTACCCCAGGGACAGAAATCAAGCCATAAAAGCCTAACTAAATAGACTCTTTTTGCTTCTACTGACACCATACCAAGCCTTCCTGACCAGCATCCAGGTAAGCTGGAGGCTGAAGCTTCCTATTTGCAGATATTCAAAGGCATAGGCTTGCTTTGCATTTTGAGTTTTCTAAAAGCCAAGGACCATCTACAACTGCAATTATAACTTCCATAGATCTGCAGACCAAAAAAAAACTAGGTATTATTGGCAGCTGGCCAATAAACATTACCTGAAGAGATAGCCAACCTTTCTGAGCTTTAAATGCTCTCTATAAAGCATCACTGTCATGAACCACTTTCTCACCACCTAACTCACAACTATGACTTCATTCTCTGAACACCCATGAAATTTAGTGCAGCCCACAGCTTCACCTGTAACTATAGCCTATTCATTCAATAAATAATTAGCATAAGCAGTATTTCGTAACAGCTAACGATAGCAGATCATATTTAGTGAGTACTATGTGCCATACACTGATCTCACCACCAGGGGAAACAATGTGAGAAATGGCAATAAAAAACGGTCCCAGTCTTTTGTTAATTTCCAGGGGTTATAACAAAGGAGGTCTTTCCTTACGATTCTCTTGACAATACAGAAATTCCACCTGTGCAAGGTATAAAAGGGCCCCAGCACAATAACCCCTTAATCAGACTGTTTTGCTAAAGCACATCTTCCAGTAGCTTTGCCATAAAACATGCATGGGAGGTCACATTTTGAGACCCTGAATGTGTGAAGTATCTTTATCCTTTCCTCACACCTGTGTGAGAATTTGGCTGGGTACAGAATTCTGGGTTGGCAATGCATTTTCCTTCAAAAGGCGCTGTTTGTTTCACTATCTTCTAGCTTCCAATCATGCAAGAATCCTGATTCCTGACCCTATCTATGAGATTTGTAGATATTCTTTTGTCTTTATAGCACTAGAAAATTTCATGATGCTGTTCCTTGACATGGGTATTTTTAAACTGACAGATAAAAGTGTGTGTGTGTGTGTGTGTGTGTGTGTGTGTGTGTGTGTGTGTGTTTGTACGATGTACAACATGATGTTTGAAGTATATATACATTGTGGAACAGTTAAATTTAGCTAACAAACGCGTTATTTCACTTAGTTATTTTTTGTGGTGAGACCATTTAACATTCACACACTTGGTATTTTTAAAGATAAAATACACCATTATTAGCTATAGTCACAAGTTGTACAACAGATCTCTTAAACTTCTTCCTATCTAACTGTAGTCATATATCCTTTGACCAACATCTCCCCATTCCCCCTTTCCCCTAGGCATCCCAGCTGCTGGTAAGCACCATCCTACTCTCACTTCCATGAGATCAACTTCTTTAGATTCCACATATGAGTGAGATCATGTGGTACTGGCATGGATATTTTTATTTTTTTATTTTTTTTTTTATTATTATTTTTATTTTTGAGTTGGAGTCTCACTCTGTCACCCAGACTGGAGTGCAGTGGCCACTTCCAGCCACTGCAGCCTCGATCTGCTGGGCTCCGGCAATCCTTCTGCCTCAGCCTTCCAAGTAGCTGGAACTACAGGTACGTGCTATCATGACTGGCTAATTTTTTGATTTATTGTAGAGATGAGGTCTCGCCAAGTTGCCCAGGCGTGTCTCAAACCCGCAGGCTCAGGCAATCCACTCACCTTGGCCTCCCAAAGCGCTGGGATTACAGGCTGAGCCACCTAGCCCGGCCGCGTGGATATTTTAAAATTCATTGTGCTGAATTCTTTTTTTTTTTTTTTTTTTTGAGTTGGAGTCTCACTCTGTTGCCCAGACTGGAGTGCAGTGGCAGCTCCCAGCCACCACAGCCTCGACCTGCTGGGCTCTGGCAATCCTTCCACCTCAGCCTTCCAAGTAGCTGGAACTACAGGTGCGCACTATCACGCCCGGCTGATTTTTTGATTTATTGTAGAGATGAGGTCTCGCCGCCCAGATGGGTCTCGAACCTGTGGGCTCAGGCAATCCACTCACCTCAGCCTCCCAAGGTGCGGGATTACAGGTTGAGCCACCAAGCCCGGCTTCATTGTGCTGAATTCTAGACAAATTCTTTTAATCTCGAAACTCCTGTGCTTTGGTTCAGAGAAATTTTATTTATGTTTTGATGATTTGTTCAAGCCAACAAACAATAACCACCCGCTCTCCCTCTTTCTTACAGACATCTACAGATCCCTAGGTCATTCCATCCTACTCATTCCCTAAAGATTTTAGCTTCTGGACCACTGTCTCTTTGCTATTACTACTCCTACCTTAACTCACAACAATCTCAATACTCACCACCATGTTTATCTCTCAGTTGACTCCTTTCTTCCAATAGGGGTGGCCTCTACCCGACTTCGGTCACTCCCTCCCACACTGCCCACATCCAAGTAGCTCAACATAGCGTAGGGAAAACATACAATGATGCTAACCAAGTCTCATCTTAAGTTTAAAACCACAAACATCAAACAGGTACTTGGTGCTGCCTGGCAATCCTCAAACTTTTCCTGCTTTTCAACCCATTCTTCCCCACACTCCTGGATGAATTTTACAAACTTCTAATACTTCTCCACTCTTCATGCTACCAGCATTTGGGTCCATATAATCTACTGCCAATGAACTATCTGCAATTGCTCCTACCTAACTTGAAGCCAACATATCCATTTGTGTACTAGGATCCTACTCCGTCTTACCTACTCAAGGACTTCACACCTGCAAATGTCTCTTCTCTCTCTTTAATCATCAATTTCCCCTCTCTACTGCATCATTACATTAATTTACAAACAAGTTATAATGTCTGTCCTTCTAAAAACAAAAATAACTCTCCTGATACCTCATGACCTTTCAACTACTGTCCACTACTCTCTTACAACAATCCTCAAGAGAATATTGCTGTGACTATCTATATACTCACTGTCTTCAATTCTTCTCTCAATTTCTCTTTTTAAAATTGGGTCTTGCTATGTTGCTCAGGCTGGATTCAAACTTCTGGATTCATAGGATCCTCCTACCTCAGCCTCCTCAGTAGCTGAGCCTACAAGTGCTGGGGTTCATTTCCTCTTGAACTTACTGCACAAAAACTGTTCTTGTCAAGGTCACCAATGACCTCCACATTTTCAAATCTGACAGTCTACTTTTAGCTCTCATCGGACTATCAACAGTATCAAAGGCTGTCAATGACTGTCCTTGATTCTTCTACCTCAGAGGTAGAATTTGGAAGACATTTCTGGAATCTTCTCACTTTCCTTATTCTATACACATGATACTCCAGGACTTGGATGTTAGTCCTCTTTTCTGCCTGCATTCACTCCCTGAATCTCTACCTAGTCTCATGACTTTAAATAAAAAATTGGAAGTCATCAGCATACGGATATCTCTAGTCCCAATATCCTTCCTGAATTCCAGACTAATATATCCAACTGCCCTCCAATATCTCCACGTGGATATCTATTAGACAAATCAAAATGAACATGACTGAAATGCAACTCTATTCTCTCCACAAATTTGCTGTTCTTCCAGTGTTCCCAATATCAACAAATGGCAACTCCATTCTTCCAACAGCTGAGGTCAAAACCAACTAGGCCTTCTTGCATTACTGCTCCTTCAGCCCAATTTTCTCCTCACTACTTATTTCTCACCATTCTGTATAATGATTTTTACCATTTACAAAAGAGCTATTTGAGGGAAGGGGACTGCCTTATTTATCTGAATCTACAGCACCTAATACAGCATGTATTAGATTATTTGTACAAAGAGGTAGTGGAATGTCCACTGTTAAACAAGACACCTGCCAAAAGAGATCCCTCTGCAGAAAAAGATTTTGAAGTAGAAAAGTGTATTTCAGTTAAATCTCCACTGGTTTTTTAGTACTAGTCCAGATAGTTTAGATCATACATTGTTAAAAACTGCAAAATCCCAGTGGCATTTCACTTCTTGCTCACTCTACAAGTCAAACACTTTGCCTGGAAGTTTGCTCTGGATCCCAGATTGATGGAGTAGCCACCATTTGAAGCACCAAGAGCCACCATGACAGAAGAAAAGAGAGTAGAAAACTATATACAAGCAGCTTTTATCATGAAAGGCTACACATTATTCCGACGTACATTTCACTGGCCAAAAGTAACTCACAAGGTCATATCCACCTTCACAGGGGCAAGCAAGTATGATTATACTACATGCTCAGGAAATGGAAACCAAAAATACTTGACAGTACTGATGACTATCAGTCCTTAAAAAGAAGTCTATAATTCTGAGCAACAATCTTTTAACTCCTGATCACCATTCTCCATCTGTGAAAATGAATCCCTTGCTAGAAGAGAACCATATACTTACAAAGTACTATCTATGGGTCTTAGGAATGTAACTTCACCAGTTTGACCTGCCTCTTTCATCACTCAGGAGACAAGAGGGCAGCAAAGAAGCCAAGTATGGGTGATAGGAAAGTGTTGAGCCCAAACCTGCTAGAGACAGTCAATGTCAAAAGTGAGGGACCAGTTTGAATAGGCAAGAAATGCATGTTCAATTATGTAGAAGTGGAGAAAGGAGAGAAACCTTCACCAAATTTCTTTCACCAAAGGTACTGAACAGCCAGGCCTTGGGGGTTCTTTACACTATCCCCTGTCTGAAATCTAACAAGTTGTATTTAAACCACTTGATGGAAGATTTGGAGTTTGGGTATGATTAGTAAAGTTAGTCAGCATACTTCACACTATAAAAACACTAGCTTTAAACAAATGAATGAAAAGCACAAGGCCATGCTACTAGAAACAAGAAAGGCAGCAGAGTTAAGAGATGGATTTTACAGTAGAGATGATTTTTTTCCCCTGAAAGTCTCAAAAGATTCAAATCCAGATTCTTAAGCTCCAAATGATCTGGGATAAACCCCAAGTCTACATAGAGCCTAGATTTAACGGATGACTGCTCCAAGTTCTAAAGTATCCTGTGCCATTTCTATACAAAGTTCAAATACTTTCTGTTTCAGACAGTGAAACCACTTGGCAGAAATGCTGGGAAGGACTGGAGATCCTTCCAAGCAGTTAAACATTTGGAACTGTAAAGTCTGCAAGGAATTACACTGAAGGACAGAGCAGGAGTTGAAACAATGCCACCTGCCAAATTGGAAGCAAATTAGAACTCCTAAATGCAAGGTTTCATTGGTATCTACCACACCCTTCCACCTGTCTTTCCTTTAACAAACATATTAGTCGCTTAAGTGTGAGTACAAATGCAGGGAAATTTAAAAAGGGTTCTAAGATTCTGTTTTGCTCTCTATAAATTTGGTTTAGTTAAAAACAAGCAACAAATAACCCCCCCCCAAAAAAAACAGATGGCAAGCAAGAAGTTTAAACACAATGCTTTAAGTACCATAGCAAGAATATAGGAAAAGCCATTCTAGCATCTAAGTTGGCAAATCTCCTTTCAAGGGAACAATACCATATTTGCTTTGCTAAGTGTCTAGAATAAAGAAAAGGCAAACACACAAAATCCTCTTCTGGTTTAATGACAGTTTAGCAGTATCAAAGCTCATCCTCGCTGGCTCTCCCTTCCTCTTAAAGGTCTCCGCTGTAGTTCCTCCACCATTCCAACCTCCACACAATGCTGGCGGCTCCATACCAGCTCCATCACGAACAATGCCCAGACTACCAAGGTCAGCACCAAAGACACCGGGAGCAGAAATCGGAAACGGATCTTCCTATATGGGAAGGGGCGGGGCGGGGGAGAAACCCTCACCACGGTCTCCCCTCCCCCATACTGAGGCACCCGGGGGCTCAGAATGTAAGCTCAGGGGCCTATCCACCGCTGCTTTTGGGAATTCTAAATCTCTCTTCCCTATTCATACCAATTTTTCTCCCTGCGCCCCCAATGACTTCACCTCCCCCCAGTCTGAGCTCCTCATTGTGGACTGAGGGGGCGTCGCGATGCAAGCTGGGGAAGGGGGAAGTGGGGAAACGCGCAATAGGGGAGATGCTGTCAGTGTGTGTGTACGTAGAGGGCGGGGGTATACTCTTGAAGGAAGCCGCTGTCAAGGGCAAAAGCTCTAGAGATCTACGGTAGGGGGCTTTATAGGTAAGCCGTTATTGAGGGAACCCATTTGGGGTTCTAGACAAGAGGGCTATTATGTGTGAGGTGGTCTTTAGAGGCAGTCGTTTCTGGGGGAAACATTTCATGGGACAGGCAAGTAAATTATTCATAAGAAAGCCTCTGTGAGGTTCTCTATAGGGGAATCTCTCCTGGGGGAGACGTTCTATGGGATGTCACAATAGAGAGTCTTCACCGGGAACCACTGTGGGGAAACTCTTGTAGCGTTACCTACAGGGGAGCCATTGTAGGGGAACCGTTGTAGGGTTGTCTATAGGGGAGCCATTGTGGGGGAACCGTTGTAGCGTTGGCTACAGGGGAGCCATTGTGGGGAACTGTTGTAGGGTTGTCTATACGGAAGCCATTGTGGGGAACCGTTGCAGGGTTGGCCATAGGGGAGCCACTGCGGGGCTTCTACAGAGGGCGCCCTTCCTGGGAAAACGTTCCTCCAGGAGCCGTTCAGGAAAGAACTGTCCAGAGGAAGCCATGTCGGGCCACGCCCTGCAGCGGGAGGCTCCGCCGGACCCCTACAGCCCGCATCCCCCGCCCGGCCTCCCCTCTGGGGCCTCGGCCCCGCATACCTGACGGAAGGCGGCCCGCGGCTGGAGCTACCGGAGGACCGCGCGCGGGGGAGCCCCAGCCGGCGCGGGGGGCACACGTCCATGGCGGCGGGCGGCGGAGGACGGCACCGCAGCGAGGGTCGCTTTGGCACGCCGGGCGGCTCCAGGCCTGC
>NW_007247103.1:151602-158172 GCF_000164805.1 Carlito syrichta
GAGGGTTGCCACGGCGCCGCTCCGCCCTATCCTCCGGCCCGGCATCATGCAATGGGGCTCCGTACGGCGCCCCCCAGCCACGCACACGGACGCGCCGGGGGCGTGTCCTGGCCCAGGCCCGCCCCTCTCCCTGGCCCCGCCCCGCCGGCCGCGGCTTCTAATGAAAGCCTGTCGCGAGGCCGCAGGAGCAGGGGTATTCCTCCCGTATCCGGTTTGTATCCGCTCTCCTGGGCGGGCGCCTAGCTGCTGTCTTCTCACTTCCTAGTCATCAATTGCGCACCCACCCTTCAAACATCCAGCCGATTCCTAGCAGGCCTCTGGTTATCCGTGCGTGCCTAACTCTGCGTGGGCGTTAGCGGGCAAAGGCTCTCAGAGGACCCTGGCCTTTTACTGTTCGGATCCTGACTCGACCCATTTCCAACTGCAGGGCCATGGACAACAGTCTTAATCCCATCGATCCTCAGTCTTTTCGTGTGTAAAATGGGGGAAATACTTCACTGATAGGGTTGCCAGGCATCCTGTATTTAGTGATTTTTGTCCCGCGTCCTGTATTGACCTTGTCAGGATGCCTTAAGTGTCCAGTATCCATCTTTATGCAGCAAATGACGATAACTAGAGCTATTCCTTCACAGTAATTGACGTTGAAATGATTTTAATGACAACATTTGCTGAAAATCCTTCACAAATAAAGATCTGGAAAATTTCTATAGTATCTCCTGCAGGTTTAGCTAAGGGAAGACCAAAAGAAGGGAGTAGGGATTTAAAGTATTTGTTTTTCATATTCAAGAAAGGAAAGACTTTCTTGGCTCAAGTCCTGATGGTGAACAAGTAACCACTATTATTCGGATACCTTTTCATCAGTACACATGCTCTGGAAATCAGCCAATCAGCGACAGACTCACTCCAAGGGCTTATGTTTCTGAAAATTAGCCAGTCACCAACATCTTCACTCCGGTGAGAGTTACTAAATCAATGACTTTAATACTCCTGCTCATCCATTGCGCACTCATCCTTTAAACATTCAGCCGATTTCTAGCAAGCCTCTGGTTACCTGCACACCCAGCCTTGAGCAGGGCATGGACATTAGCGAGACATAGGATCCTAGTTATGAAATCAATCCGTTTCTGAAAGTTATCGGATCAATGACAACCCCCACACTTTTGAAAGGCAGACAGTCACTGACAAGTTTTATGATTCAGACAATAGCCAGTCAACAAATGCCTCACACCAGTGACCAGGCTTCTGAAAGTCAGCTGTTCTTTAACTGTTTACTCCAGTTGCCACACTACCAAGAGTCAATCGCTAAATTCTCATGCTTCTGCAAGACAAAAAAATCCCTGAAGGCCAGGATTCCCAAAACCTCATATAATGATATAACATCATCATTGGCTTTGTTCAGAAAGACTGATGCTTTACAAGTGCAGCAACTCTCCCTTGCAAGCAGAAGTTTGTTTTTTTTTTTCCTTCAGAGATTGAGTTTAATTTATTGTTTTAGGCAAGTCCAAAGTTTACAATTCTTTCAAGATTCAAATCCCAGTTAGTGTTAGGTATGAGTTTGGACTTGTGACAGAAGCAATGAAACAGCCATGAGATTTATCAAATACAGCTTTTTCAATTCTTGCTGGGGTTGCTACTATCAGTGTTGTAAAACAATTGAGAATATGCACAGAGTTGCACAATCACAACCACAATCAGTTTTGACTCTTGCATTTTAGAGTATTTTAATCAGAAACCCTGTACCTATCAGCATTCTCCATTTCTCCTTAACCACCCCAGCCCCAGATAACCACGAATCTTTCTATAAATTTTCCTATTCTAAGCATTTCATAAAATTTAGAATCATACGATATATGATGTTTTGTGACTGGCTTCTTCCAGCTAGCATAATGTTTATACAGTTCATCCATGTGGTAACATGCATCAGAATTCTGTTCCTTTTCATAGTTGAGAACTATTCCATTGTGTGGATATACCACATCTTGCTTATCTGTTTATCAGTTAATGGACATTTTGGTTGTTTTCACATTTTTGCTATATATATATATATATATATTTTTTTTTTTTTTTTTTAGCTAATGCTGTTATAAACATTTGTGTACAATGTTTTTGTGTGAACATGAATTTTCAGTTATGGATTGCTGGATCATATGGTAATTCTATATTTTACCTTTTGAGAAACTGCCAAACTGTTTTCCAAAGTGGCTGTACTATTTATATTCTCACCAGCAATGTATGGAAGTTCTAATTTTTCCACATCCTCCCCAACACTTATTACCTATCTTTTTTATGACAGCCATCTTAGTGAGTATAATGTGGTATCTCATTGTGGTGTTGATTTGCATTTCCCTGATAGTTAATGATGTTGAGCATCTTTTTATGTAGTTATTAGCCATTTGTACATCTTGTTTGGAGAAATTTTTGCTCAGTTTTTTTGTACATTTTTTTGCTTGTTTTTGTTTTTAAGTAGGAATCTCATTCTGTTGCCCAGACTGGAGTGCAGTGGCACGCTCATGGCCACCACAGCCTTAACCTGCTGGGCTCAGGCAGTCCTTCCGCCTCAGTCTTCCAAGTAGCTGGAACCACAGATGCGCGCCACTATGCCCGGCTAATTTTTTTTACTTATTGTAGAGATGAAGTCTTGCCAAGTTTCCCAGGCTGGTCTCGAATCCCTGGACTCAGACAATCCCCTCGCCTCAACCTCCAACCTGGGATTATAAGCGTAAGCCACCGCGCCCAGCAGATTTTTTTGGTCCATTTTAATTGAAGTATTTGTCCTTTATTAATTTGTAATAGCTCTTTGGATATTCTAGATTCGAGTCCCTTATCTGACATAATCATTTGCAAAAATTTTCTCCCATTCTGTGGGTTGTCTTTTCATATTCTTGATAATGTCGTTTGAAGCACAAAATCTTTTTGTTGTTTGTGCTTTAGGTGTCATAACTAAGAAACCATTGCCTAATCCAAGGCCACGAGGCCTTATTTCTGTTTTCCTCTCAGAATGTAATAGTTTTGGCTCTTACATTTTTAGGTCTTTGATCCATTTTGAGTTAATTTTATATATGGTGTGAGAAAGGGATCCAATTTCATTCTTTTGCATGTGGCTATCCAGCTGTCTCAGCACCTTTTGTCAAACAGACTATTATTTCACACTGAGTTGTCTTAATACCCTTATTGAAAAGCAACTGTGTTACCTATTTTTTAAAATGTGTGTATATTTGGTTTTTTGTTTATCGTTTTTTGTTTTTTGTTGGAGTCTCATTCCTTCACCCAGACTGGAGTGCAGTGTCATGCACGTTCACGGCCACTCCAGCATCAACCTTCTGGGTTCCAGCGATCCTTCTGCCTCAGCTTTCCAAACAGCCAGAACTACAGATGTGCGCTACCACGCCAGGCTATTTTTATTTTATTGTAGTGACTAGGTCTCCCCAAATTGCCCGGGCTGGTCTCAAACCCACGGGTTCAGGCAATCCACTTGCCTCAGCCTCCAAAAGTGCTGGGAATACAGGTTGAGCCACCGAGCCCAGCTAAACGTGTGTATATTTGAATTCCCAAAAGCCAAAATGCATGAAGAAATTTCTGAATAGTGCACATTTATTAAGTTCATTTGCACCTCTTTGTGTGGTATATAAGTATTCCTTCAATACTGAAAATGGTAGAAAATCAAATATAAACCAGCACTGACAACATAGATGTGTAACTACTTCAACTTGTACCAAAGGAAGTGAAAAAATAACAAGTGATAAAGTAACAAGATTTTTAAATGAGTGTGGTGGCTTTTGCCTGTAATCCCAGCACTTTGGGAGACAGAGTCAAGAGGATTACCTAAGTCCATGGGTTTGAGACCAGCCTGGGCAAATTGGTGAGACCTCGTCTCTACAATAAATAAATAAATAAATAAAATTAGCGAGACTTGGTGGCTCACACCTGTAGTTCCAGCTACTTGGAAGGCTGAGGCAGAAGGATTGCCTGAGCCCAGCAGGTTGAGGCTGTAATAGCCGAGAGCATGCCACTGCACTCCAGCCTGGGTGGCAGAGTGAGATTCTGATAAACCAAAAAAAAGACAAAAAGACAAAAAACAAACAACAAAAAAAAAAGCAAGTTTTTAATAGAAAACCAGATGAAGATAAAATAAAGGAGAAATTGTAATGACTTCCCACACTGTATGCTATCATCAGTCTTTCAGCTCAAATAAGTCTTTGAACATACTGCTACCAGAAATACTTTCTAATTCCAAAATTGCAAGAAAATGTTCAAATGCCAGGACAAAAATCTACTGCAATACTTAAAAATGTAATGATTCCATTTACTATTGCTGCAGTGATTATCAATGCTATAAATGCCCTCCTTTTTTATGGCATAATCATGGATAGAAATTATCACAATGCAGAAAAATATTTCCCTTTTATTGTACAATATTCTTCTTATGAAAAAAGGCTTGTTCGAGTTGGATATGATGGCTAATACTTGTAATCCCAACACTTGAGGAGGCCAAGGGGGGAGGATTATTTGAGACCAGAAGACCAGCCTGACCAACATAGCAAGACCCTATCTCTACAAAAAAAAATTTTTTTTTAATTAGCTGGGCACTGTGGTGATCCCAGTAGTCCTAGCTTCTGGGAAGACTGAGGTGGGAGGATTACTTGAACCTGTCTCAAAATAATAAATAAATAAATAAAACAGCTTGCTTATGAAGCTGTTTTGAGTAAAACCCCTTCCAGATAAGACTTCAGAAGCAAAAACAAATTTTTTGCAGAGATTCTCTTATTGAGTTGGGAGTTAATAAGCAAAATTATATTGCTTTATTTTAATTTTTTTTCAGTGTCTCACTCTGTCACCCAGGCTGGAGTGCAGAGGCATGATCACAGCTCACCGCAGCCTCAACTTCCTGGACTCAGGCTGTTCTTCCACCTCAGCCTCTTGAGTAGCTGGGAGTAGGACTATAGACATATGCCACCACATCCGGCTTATTTTTTTTTATCTTGTTGTACAGACAAGGTCTCACTATGTTGCCCAGGCTGGTCTCAACTTCCTGGGCTTAAGCGATCCTCCCTCCTCAGCCTCCCAAAGTGGTGGGATTGCAGGCATGAGCCATTGTGTCATTGTCATGGACAGCATTTTTAAAAGTTATTGCTCAAGACATAAAACACAGTCCTGAAGAATGGAAAAGCCAGTCATGCCATGAAAGATTATATTTACTTAACCCAATCTGGAGAGCAGTTCTCACGGTTATTAACTTTATCCTGGAATATCGTCAGTATACTGGCTCAAAATGCTAATGTTGAGAATATTTTTTAGTTAATGAATGTTCAATGGACAAAAAAATGAAACAAGTTAGGTGTGACCACTGTTAAAGCTATGTTACAATGAGAATGAATATAGATTATATCCTCAAGGAATTTTTTTTTTTTTTTAGTCAAAGACTTAATCTGTCGCCCAGGCTGGAATGCAGTGGCATGCTCATGCTACTGCAGCCTCAACCTGCTGTGCTCATGTTATCCTTCCGCCTCAGCCTTCCAAGTAACTGGAACCACAAGCATGTGTTACCACATCTGGCTAATTTTTTTGATTTATTGTAGAGATGAGGTCTTGCCAAATTGCCCAGCCTGGTCTTGAAACCCTAAGCTCAGACAATCCTCTTGCTTCTGCCTCCCAAAGTTCTGGTATTATAGGCATGAGCCAACAAGCCCGGCTATCTTCAAGGAATTTTATAAACAAATTCCAAAAACAAGAAACTATTAACTACAATGGTCAAAAATATAATTAAAGATATAATTCAGATATTTACATTTGTTTTTTATTAACAAAAAATTTTAGAATGTGTCTCATAATATTTTTGTATATTCATATACATATGCATAAGCAGTTAGATATAATTCTAATTCAACTGGACCCCTGTATTTTTATTTGCTAAATCTGGTAACCCTACTTTTGGATGATCTGAGATACTGCATGTAATTTACTTAACAAGAATCTTTTAAAAGTAATATGTAGCCGGGCTCGGTGACTCAGCCTGTAATCCCGCGCCTTTGGGAGGCTGAGGTGAGTGGATTGCCTGGGCCCGCGGGTTCGAGACCCGCCTGGGCAGTGAGACCTCATCTCTACAATAAATCAAAAAATTAGCCGGGCGTGGTAGCGCATGCCTGTAATTCCGGCTACTGGGAAGGCTGAGGCGGAAGGATTGCCGGAGCCTAGCAGGTCGAGGCTGCGGTGGCCGGGAGTGGCCACTGCACTCCAGTCTGGGTGACAGAGTGAGACTCCAACTCAAAAAAAAAAAAAAAGTAATATGTAGTTTATTTTACAGCGGTATTACTTCCATATAATAAAATGTACATTTCATTTTGTTTGACAAATTTTTTGGCAAATGTACACAGTTGTAGAACTATTGTCCCACTACTACCAATCAGGACCATTTCCGTGACCATAAAAAGTTCCCTGAGCCCCTCAGTTAAAAACAAGAATAGCCGGGCTCGGTGGCTCAGCCTGTAATCCCGCTCCTTTGGGAGGCTGAGATGAGTAGATTGCCTGAGCCCACGGGTTCGAGACCCACCTGGGCAGTGAGACCTCATGTCT
>NW_007247103.1:158408-181428 GCF_000164805.1 Carlito syrichta
ACTGCACTCCAGTCTGGGCAACAGAGTGAGACTCCAACTCAAAAAAAAACCCCAAAAAACAAGAATAAATAACAACACACACACACACACAAAAGTTATCTGAGACTCTTTTGTAGTCAAATCCCTCACCCAATTCCAGACAATCACTGATTTGGTTTTAATGTCCATAGATGAGTTTTGTCTGCTCTTGAATTTTACATAAATGGAATCAGCATAATGATTTTGAGATTAATTCATTTTGTTATATATATATATGTATATATCAGTACTTTGTTAGTGAGTAGTAGTCTACAGTTTGAACATAACATAATTTGTTTATCTATTTACTAATTGATAGACATTTGAGTTATTTCCAGTTTGAGGCTATTACATATAAATACCTATAAATATTCATGTATAAGTCTTTGCATGGCCATCTGTTTTCATTTTCCTTGGGTAAATACTCAGGTGCAGCACTGCTGGGTTAAATGGTACGTGTATATTTATCTTTATAAGAAACCATCGCCAGGCTCGGTGGCTCAGCCTGTAATCCCGCGCCTTTGGGAGGCTGAGGTGAGTGGATTGCCTGAGCCCGCGGGTTCGAGACCCGCCTGGGCAGTGAGACCTCATCTCTACAATAAATCAAAAAATCAGCCGGGCGTGGTAGCACATGCCCTTAATTCCAGTTACTCGGAAGGCTGAGGCGGAAGGATCCCCGGAGCCCAGCTGGTCGAGGCTGCGGTGGCTGGGAGCGGCCACTGCATTCCAGTCTGGGCGACAGAGTGAGACTTCAACTCAAAAAAAAAACCAAAAAAACAAAAAAACCATCAAACAGTTTTCCAAAGGAGTTAGCCCATTTTACATTCCCATCAGTAGTGTATGAGAATTTCATTTGTTCCATGTCCCTACCAACACGTGGTAGTGTCAGTCTTTAGTCATTCTCCTGGGTATGCAGTTGTGTCTCATTATGATTTTGATTTGTACTTCCTTAATAACTATGTTGGGCACCTTTTCTTGTTCTTTTTCCATCTGAAAATTATATGATTTTCCATATGAAAATCATAATAAATTCTGTTATGAAGAATTTTTTTCAAATTTTTAATTTTAAAGATGTGGGGTACAATTCAGGGTTAAGTGTACAAATGTTCATTATGCAGGTACCCTTGTTGATGAGGTGTGCCCCACCCCACTGGGCAGAGTCCCATTACTGCCAATCCCGGCTTCCCCTCACCTCCCCCTCCTCCAACAGTTTCCCACTACTGCCAAACCTTCTCTTATAGTATTACAATAATTGATTAAGGTCCACTTATGAGTGAGAACATGTGCTACTCAGCTCCTTGTTTCTGTGATAGATCACTCAGTATTATAGACTCTAAGTCCAACCAAGTTGCCATGAAGTTCATAATTTTGTCCTTCTTTATGGCAGCATAATATTCCATCATATATATTTACCACATTTTAAAAATCCAGTCCTCTTTCGATGGGCAGCATGGCTGGTTCCATGTTTTTGCTATTGTGAACAACGCTGCAATAAACATACATGTGCAGGTATCTTTTTCATGGAGTGATTTGAGTTTCTCCAGGTTTATTCCCAGTAGGGGGGTTGCAGGGTTGTATGGGAGGTTGATTTTTAGATCTTTTAGGAATAGTCAAACTATTTTCCACAGAGGCTGTATTGGTTTACATACCCACCAACAGTGTAGAAGTGTTCCCTTTCCCCACATCCTCTCCAGCATCTGTTGTTTTTTGAGTTATTGATGATGGCCATCCTGACTGGAGTTAGGTGGTATCTCAGTGCAGTTTTAATTTGCATTTCTTTGAAGATTATTGAGGCTGAGCATTTTTTAAATGTGTCTGTTGGCTGCTCATATGTCTTCTTTTTTGTTGTTTTTGTTTTTTTCAGCAGAAATTTATTTTCCCAAGGTTTGAAGGCTAGAAATTCGAGATCAAAGTGCTGGGAAATTTCAATACTAGTATGCACTCTCTTCTTAGCTTATAGAAGCTCACCTCGTTATGTTCTCACGTGGCAGAGCTGCTTGTATGTCTTCTTTTGAGAAGTGTCTATTCATATCTTTTGCCCACTTTGTAATGGGGCTGTTTGTTTCTTTTCCTTTCAGCATATTTGAGTTCCTTGTAGATCCTAGATGTTAGGCTTTTGTCAGATGTACAGTTGGGAAATATTTTTTCCCAGTCTATGGGCTGTCTCCCTGCTCTCTTGATAGTTTCTTTGGTTTTGCAGAAGCTTATCAGTTTGACGAGGTCCCACTTGTCTATCTTACCTCTTATGACATGGGCACTTTGGGTTTTGATCAGGAATTGGTTGCCAGTTCCAATTTCCATAAGGGTGTCTCCTGCATTTTCTGAGGTTTGAGGTTTTACATTTAGGTCTTTGATCCATTTAGAGTTGATTTTTGTGTATGGTGATAGGTAGGGGTCTTGTTTTAATCTTCTGCATGTGGTCAGCCAGTTTTCCCAGCACCAATTACTGAATAGGTTCTCCTTTCCCCAGTGGTTGTTGGTAGAGGCTTTGTTGAAAATGAGTTGGTTGAAAAATTGAGGTTTTGCTTCTGGAATCTCTATCTCTCTATCTTGTTCCATTGGCCTATATGCCTGTTCTTGTACCAACACCAGGCTGTTTTGATTATTGTAGCTTTATAATAAAGTTTAAAGTCTGGGGGTGTGATATCTCCTGCTTTGTTTTGTTGTTGTTGTTTTGTTTTGTTTTGTTTTGGTTGAGGATTGTTTTGGTTATCCATGGTTGTTTATGTTTCCTTATGAATTCCTGTATTGTCGTTTCCAGGTCTGAGAAGAATGCTGCTGGTAGTTTACTGGGTATTGCGTTAAATCTGTAGATTGCCTTGGGTAGTATGGACATCTTAACAATGTTGATTCTTGTTATGAAGGATTTTTAAAGTGTTCTGCATATTTTAAAAAATTGAACCATGCATAAAATATCAAGACTCCCTCCTACAAAAAAAAAAAAAAAATTAGCCAGGCATAGTGACACACACCTGTAATTCCAGCTACTTAGGAAGCTGAGGTAGGAGGATCACTTGAGCCCAGGAGTTGAAGACTGCAGTGAGTTAGATCGCATTACTGTACCCAGGCTGGGTGACAGAGAGAGACCCTGTCTTTAAAAAAACACAACTTTGTTTCGGTTTGTTTGTTTTTTTGCATTGTATTACTGAGTTAAAGGGGTTATTTATTTTGGAATGCTTTGAATATGAGTCCTTCCCTGGATATATGCATTGGGAATTTTTTTTTGCAGTTCATGGGTTGCATTAACATTTTCATAAGGGTGTCTTTTGAGGAGTAGAGGATTTTAATTTTCATGAATTCTAATTTATTAATTTTTTCCATTTATTTAAGAGGCAAATATGCCTGGCTATGACGTTCAGGGGTGTGTGAACAAGGAGTGGTAGGAGGTCTGGACCAACCAAGAGACTTTGCCTGAGATAATGATTCTTCTCCCCACAATGCCTCAAATCAGGGTCTTGAAGATGCCAAATAATAAAAGCTTGAACAGATTCAATTTGGGCGGGGGGCATAGCTGTTTCATAACTGCCTATGGTGATCTAGGGTACTTCTCATTTGTGCAGGGAGTTCAGAACACCTGGGCAACAGAGAGAGACCCAGTCTAGGAAAAAAAATTTTTTGAGTAATAATATAAGCTATAGTTCATGTTAGGTCCAACCAGGTAGGGGAGTCTGCAATCCAGTTCTGCACAAAAGATGCAAAGAATTGTGCAGAAGTTAGATCAGAAAATATAGTTTATTCAGAAAGCAAATTAGAGAGAGAGAGAAAAAAAAAATTGGCTGATTCACCTCCCCAAGGTAGGGGAGGGGGCCAAAGCTCAGGAAGATATAGCGGCCATAACTGAAAGAGCCACAGACCAGAGCCTAGCAAAGCAATGGCCATTGGCTGCTTGAGGTTCAATGCCTTTTAAGCCTTCCCTGTGATGGGAGCAAATCATTAAGTGGTGGGTGGTGGTCTTTTTCTTGTCATCAAAAAGGGGCAGGTAAGCAAGGTACTGACATCAGGTGATAGATGGCAGGCAGACGGGTGGATTATCACATGTCTGCTGCCATGGTGATGGAGTCTGTCTCTGTGTCATGAAGGTTACTAAGGGCTGATTAGGTTAACTTTTTTTTTATGGGTGGAGGCAAATACTTAGAATAGAAAATAATTCAAACAAAACAAGTTGGGGAGGAGTTGTAAAACAATTATCAATAGCTACCTCTGAGAAACCGGTTCTGTCCTTGATTAGAGGGCAAGCTAGGCAATGTTAAGAGATTGTGACAGAACTAGGCAGTGTAAAAATGACTGCTCATTGGGTGTATCAACTCCATTTTGGTCCTTCCAGTTAAAAAACATATTGTTTTACTTCTACACTGTTAGTGGGAGTGTAAACTACTACAGCCTCTGTGGAAAACAGTGTGGCGATTCCTAAAAGTTCTAAAAATAGACCGTCCATATGACCCCGCAATCCCCCTACTGGGAATATACCCAGAAGAACTCAAACCACTCTATAAAAAAGATATCTGGCTGGGCTCGGTGGCTCAGTCTGTAATCCCAGCACTTTGGGAGTCCAAGGTGAGTGGATTGCCTGAGCCTGTGGGTTCGAGACCCGCCTGGGCAACTTGATGAGACCTCATCTCTACAATAAATCAAAAATTAGCCGGGTGTGGTAGTGCGCACCTGTAGTTCCAGCTACTCGGAAGGTGAGGCGGAAGGATCGCCGGAGCCCAGCAGGTTGAGGCTGCGGTGGCCGGGAGCGGCCACTGCACTCCAGTCTGAGTGACAGAGTGAGACTCCAACTCAAAAAAAAAAGATACCTGTACATGTATGTTTATCGCAGCATTGTTCACAATAGCAAGAACATGGAACCAACCATACTGCCATCAAAAGAGGACTGGATTAAAAAAATGTGGTACATGTACACAATGGAATATTACACAAACATAAAAAAGAACAAAATCATGAACTTTGCAGCAACCTGGATGAACTTAGCGTCTATAATACTGAGTGATCTTTCACAGAAACAAAGAACTGAGTATCACATGTTCTCACTATAAGTGGGCCTTGAACAACTATCATAATACTGTAAGAAAAGGATTGACAGTGGTGGGAAACTGCGGGGGGGGAGGGGACGGGATTCGGGATTGGCAGTCGTGGCAATCTGCCTGGGGAAGGGGGGGTACAGTTCATCAACAAGGGTACCTGCACAATTAATATTTGTATAGCTAACCCTGAATTGTACCCCACAATTTTAAAATAAAAAAATTAAAAATTAAAAAAAAGTACTGTTCTAAGTACCCTTCATGTAGTCTTTGGTAGCAGCCACACTCCAAGAAGGCACCCAGTGATCCTCAATGCCTCACTTCATGCCTCTGTACAGTCTTCTTCCACACTGACTCATATCTGGCCTGTGACCAACAGAGGATGGCAAATATCACAATGTGTGACTTCCAAGGCTCGGTCATAAAAGATATATACAACTTCTTTTGTTTTCCCTTGGATCCCCCGCTCTAGAGAAAGGCAGCTGCCATTTTATGAGGACACTCAAGTAGCTCTATGGAGAGACCCACACAGTGAGAAACTGAAGCCTCCTGCCAAAAACCAGCACCAACATGTCAGCCATGTGACTGAGCCATCTTGGAAGCAGATCTTCCAGCTCCAGCTAAACTTGCCGTTAATTACAGCCCCAGCTGACACCTTGGCTGCAGCTTTGAGAGACACTGAGCTACAAACCCATCAGCGAAGCTGCACCTGAATTCCTGACCCACAGAAACTATTTGAGATAATAAATGTTTTATGTTCTTACAAGTCACTATATTTGAGGGTAATTTATGATGTGGCAATAGATAATACATCCTTACAACAGTTCTGGAAGGTAAGAATGAGATATAGCTCCATTTTCAGATAAGGAAACAGAGCCTCAGGTTAAGTGTCTTGCCCGAATAAGTGTCAGAGCAGATTTTTTTCCATTGACAAATAACTTAAATATTATGGCGATTTCCATGGAGAAGCAATAAAGAGAAACATCTCCTTAGCAAATCTCCTCTATCCTTCCTGAATCTCATGTTTCTCCCCCAATATTTCATCATCTTCTCCCAAAAACTCTTTCTGTCTTACCCAAGTTTACACCCTACTTTCTTTATCCTGTCCCTTGTAATTCTACTCTGCAAAGCAAAAACTGGCTATGTTAGAATTTGAAGAGAAAGGGGGTTATTGTTTTGGGGTTTTTTGGGGCTTTTTTTAGACAGGAGAGAGGAGATCTCACTATGTTGACCAGGCTGGTCTTAAACTCCTGGCCTCAAGTGATCCTCTCACCTTGGCCTCCCAAAGCTCTGGGATTGTAAGAATGAGCCACAACATCCAGGAACTAAGTTTTGATTTCAACTCTAGCTTTCTCCAGTGTCCATGTTTCTAACCACTCTGCTTTCTAGAAGACTTTTCCAAGGAGAGAATAAAGGAAGGCATTAGAAGCAGAGAAAACAACAGATGCAAAGAAGCGAGGGTATGACAGAATCTGGCGAGGGTATGACAGAATCTGGCTGCTTCTGAGGGAGCAGAGGGATGGTGATTCAACGTGGCTAACAAGTAAACTTGCCAGGAAATGAGGTGGCAGAGTGAGGGGGAAAAGGAGTTCATAGCCAGTGTGTAGAAACCTACAGCCCATGCCCACAATTTTGGATTTCTTTACAACAGAAGACTTTAGGCGGGGAGAAACATGCTTATATCTGAGTTTTTGAAAGACCCTTTGGGAGTTTTGTGGATATTCTTGCTCCTTAGCACTTACCATTTCCTTGTGTGCAGGTCAGCAGGCTAGTAGGGCTGGGGAATTGATGCCTGCTGGGAGACCTCAATCAGAGACTGAAGGGAGTTGTGTAAACACTCCAGTTTCTTGTTTCTCAGGAACTCAGAGGCACGTGTTCCACAGCAATTCTCAGAGTTTTAAGATTAAGTGGGATTAAGCTCCAATAGCCTACCTGCTTGATGGTGTGCAATTGACTGCTGTCCCTTCCCTGAATCTCTTCTCCATCCTCCAGCTGGTTCTTCCTTACTTTGTGCTCTACTTCTGAGCAGGAGGAGGAAGAGCACTACAAACAAAGCAGATAGAGTAAGAAGTAACGCATACTATGTTTATTAGAATGTTCATTAAAATGTGTGTTCCTCCCAAGCTACTCTATGAGTTAAATGTACTTTTGGCCAGGCACGGTGGCTCATGCCTATTCCCAGCACTTTGAGAGGCAGAGGCGAGAGGATTGCCTGGGCGCACAGGTTCAAGAACAGCCTAGGCAACATGGTGAGACCTTGTCTCTACAATAAATCAAGAAATTAGCTAGGCATGGTAGAGTACACCTGTAGTTCCAGCTACTTGGAAGGCTGAGGTGGAAGGATCACCTGAACCCAGCAGGTCAAGGCTGCAGTGGCCATGAGCATGCCACTGCACTCCAGCTTGGGCGACAGAGACTCTGACTCAAAAATAAAATAAAATAAGTGCACTTTCTAACAAAATCCTAACAGAATATTTGTAATGGAACTTAAAAAACGGATCCTTAAGTTCATCAACAGCAAAGTCAGTTGTAGAGAAAGATGAATAAGGAGAGGGAACTTGCCCTACCAAACAGCAGGATTTATTATAAAGCTATTAGTAATTAGGATTTACTATACAGCTATCTTAATGGCACAGGGAGTGGTAACAGACCCAAACACTATGGGACCTTGTTGTACAGTGAGGCATTACAGATCAACGAGAGACTTGGGAGACAATTCAATAAGTAGTGCGGAGCGATTAACTAGCCATGTGGGGAAAAAAAATTAAATCCCTATGTGACATTATATACAAAATGAATGGTAGACGGTTTAAATATGAAAAACTAAAACTTGAAATTAGAGAATATCTTTATGGCTTAGGAAAAGGGAAGAGTTTCTTAAATAAGGGGAAAAAAATCAGAAACCTAAAGGAAAGACTGATGTATCTGACCAAATTAAAATTCAAAACCTTACCAGGCACAGTGGCTCATGCCTATAATTCCAACACTTTGGGAGGCTGAGGCAAGAGGATTGCCTGAGCCCAGGGGTTCAAGACCAGCCTGAGCAACATGGTGAGACCTCACCTCTACAATAACTCAAAAAAATTAGCCAGGCGTGGTGGAGTACACCTATAATTCCAGCTACATGGAAGGCTAAGGCAGAAGGAACCCTTGAGCCCAGCAGGTAGAGGCTGTGTTGGCCACGAGCATGCCACTGTACTCCAACCTGGGTGGCAAAGTGAGACTGTGACTCAAAAAAAAAAAAAAAAAAAAAAAAATTCAAAAATATGTTCCACAGACAGTATAACCAACTTAACCATTCATGCCATAATGTGGACGAAACTGGAAAGCATTGTGCTAAGTGAAAGAAACTAAATGAAAAGAACTGATAGTGTATGACTACATTTAAATGGAAGGTCCAAAAGAAGCAAACCTCTAGAGACAGGAAATATAGATTAGTAGTTGCTAGGGAATTGGAAAAGAGGGAGAATGGGTTGAGGCTGCTAATAAATTGGAGGTTTCTTTTGAGGACAATGGTCATGCTCTAAAATTAGATTGTAGTGATGGTTGCACAACTCTGTGATATAGCTAAAGCTCACTGAATTTTACACTTAAAATAGGTGAATTTTATGATATATGAATGATATTTCAATTATTTTTTTTAAAAGGCAAGCTGGCCAGGCACAGTGGCTCATGCCTATGATCCCAGCATTTTGGGAGGCTGAGGTGGAAGGGTTGCTTGAACCCAGGAGTTTGAGACCAGCCCTGCCAACATAGTGAGACCTCATCTCTACAAAAAAAAAAAAATTTAAAAATTAGCCAGGCTTGGAGGTGTGTGCCTGCAGTCCCAGTTTCTCAGGAGACTGAAGCAGAAGAATCACTTGAGCCCAGGATGTCGAGCCTATGGTTAGCCATGATCATACCATTGTACCCCAGCCTGGGCAGCAGAGTGAGACCTCAACTCAAAAGTAAATAAATAAATAAATAAATGTAAAAAGGTAAGCCATACACTGAGAGAAGATATTTGCAAAAAATAGTACTGACAGATTATGTCAAAGAACTCTTATGAAGTAATAAAAATGACACATATCCCAATATAAAAATGAACAAAAAATTAGAATTGACTACCTTGTAAAGATATCTGCACTCCCGTGTTCATTGAAGCATTATTTACAATAGCCAAGATACAAAACAACCTACATGTCTGTCAACAGATGAATGGATAAAAAAAATCTGTGGTATATATACACAATGAAACATCATTTACCCTTAGCAAAGGAGGAGTTCCTGCCATTTGCCACAATATGGATGGACCTGTAGGACATTATGCTAAGGGAAATAAGCCAGACATGATCTCATTTACACATGTAGAGAGAGAGACAGAGAGAGAGAGAGAGAGAGAGAGAGAGAGAGAGAGAATAAAACAGGGCTACCAAGTATGGTGGCAGGGAGGAAATGGGGATATGTAGATCAAAGGATACAAAGTAGCAGATATGTAGGCAGATAGTTTAAAGATCTGAGGCACAACATGAGGACTATAGTTAATAATATTGTATCGTATTAGGATTTTTGCTAAATGAGTGGATTATAGTTGCTCTCACCACTAGGGGGAAAATGAGTAACTGTGAGATGATGGCTATGTTAATTTGTTTCACTATAATAACCATTTTACTATATATAGTATGTCATAACATCATGTTGTATACCTTAAATATACACAAGAACATTTATTTTTAAACAGTTAGAGTTGGCAATTCATAGATGAAGAAACTCAATAAGCATATGTAAATGTGCCCAAAATCATTAGTAAAGACGAAAAATTTAAAACAATGAGATACTATTACACCCACTAATTTGGAAAAAAAATTAAGTTTCACATTATTTAATGCTGCTAGGATATGGAAAAATGGGGAATCTCATACAATTCTGGTGGGAATATAAATTGATATATAACTTTGGACAGCAATTTAGTAATATCCCCTAAAGTAGAAGATATAGATATGGCCCTATAATCTAGCAATTCCACTTTTTTTTTTTTTTTGAGTTGGTGTCTCACCCCATAGCCCAGGTTGGAGTGCAGTGGCAAGCTCATGGCCACCCTAGCATCGACCTGCTGGGCTTGGGCGATCCTACCGTCTCAGCCTTACAACTAGCCAAAACTATAGGCGCACGCTATCATACCCGGCTAATTTTTTGATTTATTGTCGAGATGAGGACCTGTCAAGTTTCCCAGGCTGTTCTTGAACCCGTGGGCTCAGGTGATTCCCTCACCTTGACCTCCCAAAAGTGTTGGGATTACAGGCTTGATCCAAGGCACCTGGCCTAGTAATTCCACTTCTCGTGTACTGGAACATGTGAAGTAAGTCCAAAGATGTTTATGCCATGTTCTTTATAATAGGGAAGTTGGAGGGAAGGGAATTTAATATCCATCAAGAGGGAATCAAATGTAAACTGTGCATCAAATGTAGAATAGTCATGCAATGTAATACAGTACAATTAAGATGAATGCATATAAATGAATCTCAAGCTGGGCTCGGTGGCTCAGCCTGTAATCCCACACCTTTGGGAGGCTGAGGTGAGTGGATTGTCTGAGCCCGCGGGTTTGAGACCCGCCTGGGCAACTTGACAAGACCTCAACTCTACAATAAATCAAAAATTAGCCAGGCGTGGTAGCGCGCGCCTGTAGTTCCAGCTACTTGGAAGGCTGAGGCAGAAGGATCACCGGAGCCCAGCAGGTGGAGGCTGCGGTGGCTGGGAGCGACTACTGCACTCCAGTCTGGTCAACAGACTCCAAGTCAAAAAAAAAAAAAATGAATCTCAGAAACATAATGTTCAATGAAAACATGGCACCATTAATGTAAATTAAATAAACATAACCAAATCAATACTATTAGAGCAAAAGTATAAAAACCATGAATGTCTTTGTTCAGAATGGGAAGGTGAATTTGGTGAGTACATCTTTATCTGCAATGGTTTATTTCTTTAGAAAAAGATTTGACACAAAAATGACAAAATATTAACATTTGTTTATTGGGGCGACTAATGTCCAGATGTGTATCTTAATGGCCTTTGTTCTTATCCACATATTTACATCTTTTCAGATAAAGAAATAACCCCAGAATTACTACAAAAATATGAACACCCGCATAGAAAATGGCCAAATGATACAAACAGCTGATTTACAATGGAAGAAATACAGATGGCCCATGAAAAGATGAAAATACATTCAACCTGACCAGAGACCTGAAAAAGGAAAACAGGAACAATGATAAGCTGTCTTTTGCTTATTAAATTGACCCAAATCCCCCCAAATAATAACATTTGGAAAAATGAATACTGACATCTGCTAAATAGAGCATAAATGGATACAATTTTGCTGGAGGGTATTTTGGCAAAATATATGTAGCACTTTCTCAGATTTTTTTTTTCTTTTGTTGTGAGTCGGAGTCTTACTCTGTCACCCACACTGGAGTGCAGTGGCACCCTCACAACCACCGCAGACTCAACCAGCTGGGCCCAGGCAATTCTTTCACCTCAGCCTTCCAAGCAGCTGCAACTACAGGTGTGCGCCACCACACCTGGCTAATTTTTCTTAATGTATTGTAGAGATGAGGTCTCGCCAAGTTGGTCTTGAAACCCTGGGCTCAAGCGATCCTCTCCCTCCACCTCCCAAGGTACTGGGATTACAGGCATGAACCGCCATGCCCAGCTGACGTTCTCAAATTCATTTCCAATCTGGTTTGAATGTTGGATTGGTTAGGATTACACTACTCTGTGAATAAGCTTTATCATGTAAAAGTGAATCAACAGCAGTTTTATCTAGGTCAAGAATATATCTTCTCATGTTTAAGATATGGCGGCTGTGGTTCACCATGACCACAGGAACCAGAACCCCTTTTCACTATGACCCTGTTGGCCTTCATTCCCTATGTCACCTCACAGTCCTAAATGGCTTTCTTGCTCCAGCTATCACATATACTGAAAGGTACCTATAGAAACCTAGAAGAAACTTAGCTTATTCTTTAGTCTTTTTGCCTCAGAGTAACCATTAGAAAGCATTCAGACATTCTACTGCAGGACAAACAGCAGCCTATCCCATCCCCCCTAGGCAAATCTTCAGATACAAGATCAGGACAGCCCAAATGACTACCCCACCTTTAGTCAAGGAATTTGTGAATTGCAAATATCTAACAAGTCTCTTACAGGAAACACCCCCTAGGGTTAACCTAATCAGCCCTCTGTGAACTACTTAACACAGATAAGCCCCACCATGGCAGCAATCATGTGACTAACCCACCCATCTGCCTGCTGTCCATCATCTGACATCATCAGTACCTGCGCTTGCCTGCCCCTTTGTGATGATGTGGAAGCAGACCACCACCCAATCACCCTAATGATCTTCCCTCATCAAGGGGAATGGTTAAAAGGACTCAACCACAAGCAACCAGAGGCCATTGCCTTGCTAGAGTCTGGTGTGGCCAAGCGCTCTTTGAGCCATGGCTGTCGCCATGCTTCCTGGCTTTGGCTTCCTCCCCCACCTTGGGGAGGTGAATCTTCACTCTTCCTTCTCTTTCTCTCTCTAATTTACTTTTAAATAAACTTTTCTTTCTTAACCTTTTTGTGTGTTTCAATTCTTTGCATTTACTCGGATCTCTGGGTTCCCAGCACGCACCTCCGGCTTGCCAGCCCCGACAGTGCTGCATGCCTCCCTCCCTCTCTCCCCTCACCCTGTCTGTCCACACCCTAACATATACATTCAAGCCAACAGGATGGAGGAAAGAGCAAAGGGTAACAGCAGTTGTCTCCTAAGGAAGATTCTTGAAAGCTTCCATATGATATGTCTGCCTTTATCTGGTGTTCAGAAGCTAGTCATATGGCCATGCCTAGAAGGAAGTCTGAGAAATGTGGTTTTTGTTCTGGATAACTAAATTATTTTATTTTCCTTTGTCGTACATGAAGCAGAAGAGAATGGGTATTAGGAAATAAATGGCAGTATTTGCTATGGGTGTGTACTTTTATTTTGATCTGGTCTTTCTTTTTGCTGTTGTTGTTTATTTTTATTTTTTTAGTTGGAGTCTCAGGCTGAAGTGCAGTGGCACACTCACGGCCACCCCAGCATTGACCTGCTGGGTTCAGGCGATCCTTCCGCCTCAGCCTTCCAAATAGCTGGAACTACAGACACTCTCTGCTACCACACTGGGTTAATTTTTTATTTGCCTCGGCCTCCCAAAGTGCTGGGATTACAGGCTGAGTCTTTCATGAGCCACGGAGTAGACACTGTTGGTGCGGGGTCCACATCCCTTTAACCAGCCAGCGCATGCATCCCCAACAGTTGTGAGTTTTGGTTGCTCTCAGATCACAGCTTCCCCCTTCCCCAGAGAACTGCCCTTGGCCTACAGTTGCCATCTCACAAAGAAAGGTGAGGGTAAAACCATAGGAGTTTATAGCTGCCCTGGGGCAGAGGGAGACAGCCAATGACTTACTGACTTAGAGGTCACACAGTCCAGCTCTTGACAACTCTGTAATATAATTCTCATTCCAGGCTCCTGTGGGTTCAGACTAGATTCCAACTGAGACCATATTCTTCACTCCCTTTGGATATGCATCATTCATTCCTGCTCCTTTTCCTCCCCCTTTTCTGTCTTTGTTGCACTTTCTGAGAGCACACTCTCTGTAAATTATGTACACAAGAATCCCATCTTAGGCTCTGCTTTTAGGGAACTTGACCCAAGACAAGTTCCCACCTACTAGATAGCATGGTAAAAAAAATTTCTGTTCTGTTCAACAACCTTAATCTACAATAATTTGGTTAGTTCCTTTAGGTAATGCCTACTCCCTCGGGTTCTCTGATATACATTATTCATTCCTACCCCATCTAAGGCAGGGTAGCTAGCACAGGTTAGACATAGAGAGATAAATTTCTAATAGGTAGGTTTTAAGAAGTGTCCAGACATATTTTTAAAATTACATTTTACTGCAGGTCAAGCTGTCAGTCTACCTCATCCCCTCGGCAAATCAAAAGAAAAGACTAGGACAGCCCAATCTTTCAATTTATGGTTTAGCGTAACAATCATAAGAAACTTTCAGGTTCCCTGTCGAAGGCAGAAGGCCAAAGGCCACCCCTTAACTGACCAAAGCCTTGGAAATGATAATAAGACAACCTTTTAGCTAAGGAGCTTATGGATTGGAATCCTCTGGCAGGTCTTCTGCAGGAAAACTATGTGGTCAGGAAAAGACCTCTCCCCTTGTCTCCCCCCAAGAGCCTAGAGATGTCAATCTCTCTGGAGCCATGGCTACCTGTACTCCACCATTAGAATATCAATAACTAGGTAGCTATATCTAGTTTGCAGTTGAGAGCAAAAGGACAGTTTTTCTTCTTTGAAAAACTTGCCCATGGCAGGTCTTCCTGCCATGAATCTTTCCTCTTCCTTCTTCTCTCTTTTCTCACTAATAAACTTTGTTTTAAAACCTTGCTGGACACTCTAAAATTCATTTTAGAAACAAGTCAAAGAATCCACGGATTTTGTACCACACCCCACCTGGCATTACATTGACTTTGAACTTGGCTATAAGACTTAACTTTAACTCTGGTTCATGGAATGTTAGTGGATGTGATGTGAGCAGAGGCTTTAAGGTCTACCTGTTTTGACTTGGCTCTTTAAATATCGTCCTCTGTCATGAGAAGAGCATGTTACAGTCGCTGCTGGTCTCAGAAGGAGGGGACTTGTGAGGCCAACTTGAAAATCACCTGTGTCCTGGAGCCAAGCCCTGTTGATTCCAGTTGAAGCCAGAGAGCTGCAACTGAACCTCAAGCCTATAAAGTACTCAAAGCTTGTTATGAGTCATTGTGCTGTGCAGGAGAAGCATGACTAACAGTCTTTTAGAAATAAGTACTCAGATTATTAGGTTTATGCACCTGTTCCATTCTCAGAAGGCATCTAGAATCTAGTGGCCTGCAACATTTTTGGCATCAGGAACCAGTTTCGTAAATGGCAATTTTTCCACAGATGGGGTAGGGAAGGGGATGGTCCTGGGATGATTCAAGTGCATTACATTTATTATGCACTCACTGATGGGTTTTGAAATGAGTCTGCAAGCAATTGACTTATTGTGGTCTCTGTGCAAACCTCACTACTAATGTTAAGCTGTATTTACAACCGCTCCCCAAGGCTAGAATCACTACCTCAGCTCCACCTCAGATCGTCAGTCGTTAGTTCTCATCAGTAACACTTGCATGCACAGTTCACAATAGGGTTTACACTCTTACAAAAATCTAGTGCCGCTACTGATCTGACAGGAGACAGAACTCAGGTGATAATGCAAGTGATGAGAAGTAGCTGTAAATACAAATGAAGCTTCCCTTGCTTACCTCCTGTGGTGCAGCCTGGTTCCTAACAGGCCACAGACGGGTACTGATCCATGGTCTGGGGGTTGGGGACCCCTAATCTAGATGATCAAGGGGTTGTGGATTTATGTGTCTATTTCCTACCTGCTGGCATCTATGGCTGATGAAATCTATTATTTCTCTGAAATGAGTCTAGTGACATCTTTTCATTGGGGTTTGCTTGTCCTGGATACCCCTGAGTCCTTGTTCTACCTCTTCTGGCCCTGTTCATGTGGGTCAGTGCATTCAGTAGCAGCACTTGCTGCCTCATGACAAACCTACTGGCTCCCGCCTGGCATCTGCTCTCTTAAGGGACCATGGGAATTATGATGGGAGTCCAGTTAAGGCTTTATTCCCACTTGGCCAGTCTGCACATTGCTCTTGGTTCTCTGCAAGACCGTCCTACATGGGAGCTTCCTTCCAGTATCACAAATATGAAATGAAGCCAAAGCCTCCAGCCTTTAAAGCCCACCTGAGTTCTCAAACTATCTTTCCTTCTCCAGGAGTCAGTCTAAAATGAAGACACTAGGGTCCATGTATTCCTTATTCTTTCTCTGCCACCTCTCTCTCCTTTTCTTCTCCATAATACCCTCAGGCCAAGGCTTAGGTTTTAAAAACATACTATGAAAAAAATACTCGAATCTGATAGCTCTTCAAATGCCAAATAGGAACTAAAGTAATTTAGAACATTATTTTCCTCTTGATAACGTCCTGTTTTGGATCCAGCTGATTAGCAGCAAAACTCTACTTTGAATGTCCAAAGCTATAAAAAAAAAATTCTCTTTGCTCATCTCCTGCAATACATCAAATCCTCACCACCACTCCAATAGGAGAAACGAATTATGGTAGACATGGAAATGTGCTGCCCACATTCCCCTTCAAGGAAGGACTTGCTTCCCAGCTGCACAGAATGTGGTCAGCCCTTCCCAAGGCAGCCTACATGCAATGACTGAGTCAGGCGGAGGTGGAAATGCCTACCTATTAAGGGCCAACATGGGACACTCTAATGGACAGATCTCACTCAAAAACTCTCTGCAGTGTTGGCTGAGGCTTTGATGTGCCTGTATCATCATTTGAATCCTTCCTCTTTCCAGTTTGGCTTCTGGCCCCTTCTTTTCCATAAAAAATGTGTTGACCCCAAATTCCATCTCGACATCTGATTCCAGAGAACACAACCTGTAATATGGATACTTCGAGCTGAACATAAAAGTCTTTATACATGCAATAGAATATTATTCTGTCTTAAAAAGGAAGGACATTCTGACATGTGCTACAACTTGGATAAACCTTGAGGACATTATGAAATGTGAAATAAGTGATGTAAGCCAGAAACAAAAGGAAAATACTGTATGAGGTTCATGGAGTAATCGGATTACTCCATGGCTGGAAGGAGGGGAAAATGAGGAGTTAATGTTCAATGGGTTCAGAATTTCAATTGTAGAAGATAAAAAGATTCTGAAGATGGATGGTGGTGATGGTTGCACAACAATTGTGGATGTTGTGAATATACTTAATGCCACTGAATGGCCCCCTAAAAAATACATAAAATGGTAAATTTTATGTATATTTTATCACAACAAAAAAATTGATAAAATAATCAGCCATATAGAGGAGATTTGCACACTATAGTCAAGTTTATAAAATATCAGAATGATTAAATATTAGGAAATTTTTTCCATTTTTTTTTTCTTTTTGAGTTGGAGTCTCACTCTGTCACCCAGGCTTGAGTGCAGTGGCATGCTCACAAGTCACTGCAACCTCAACCTGCTGGATTCAAGTGATCCTTTTTCTTCAGCCTTTCATTTAGCTGGAGCTACAGATGCGTGCCACCATGCCCAGTTAATTTTTTGATTTATTGTAGAGACAAGGTCTTACCAAGTTGCCCAGGCTGGTCTCAAACCTGTAGTCTCAGACAATTCTCTCACCTCCATCTCCCAAAGTGCTGGGATTACAGCCATGAGCCACTCACTGTACCTGGCAGGAAATTTCTTAATATTACTATGCTAATAATACAAAGATAAAAAAAAAAATCTGATTCTGTTCATAGACATTAAATTCAACATAAATTCCTAATAAAATTCTTAATAAAACAGATATAAATATATTCATCTTAATATAATTAATAATGTTTATCTAAAATAAAAAACACAGTAGTGCTGAAGCATTCCCATGAAAATACCAAACACCCATTGTCACTAAAACTGTTTTATTCATTATTATTATTATTTATTTATTTATTTTTATTTATTTTGAGTTGGAGTCTCAGTCTTTCACCCAGGCTGGAGTGTAGTGGCACCCACGCTCATGGCCACTCCACCGTCGACCTGCAGGGCTCCATGGCGATCCTTCCACCTCAGCCTTCCAACTAGCTGCAACTACAGATGCACGCGCTACCAGGCCCGGCCATTTAAAAAATTTTATTGTAGAGATGAAATTTCGTCAAGTTGCCCAGGCTGGCCTCGAACCTGTGGGCTCAGGCAATCCACTCACCTTGGCCTCCCAAAGTGATGAGATTGCAGCCTGGGCCACCGAGTCCAGCCTTATTATTATTATTTTAAAGATGTGGGGTACAATTCAGAATTAGGTATACAAGTGGTCGTAAAACCAAAATTTTTAATATTATTCTTGAATAACTAGCCAAAAACTTAAACTCTTAAAAATATGAAGTATAAAAGAGGAAACAAGAAGATAAAATCATCTAAACTTTCAAGTGATATTAACATGTACTTGGGAACTCCAAAAAAACCTCTGGGTGGATTGAAAACACTCATTTCCACTCTCTCTAGAAACCTCACTAAAATAGTGGCAAAAAATTTTTGTTTTTTTGTTTTCTGTTTTTTTTTAGCTGGACTCTCACTCTTTGTTGTCCAGGCTAGAGTGCAGTGGCATGCTCACAGCCACCGCAGCCTTGACCTGCTGGGCTTAGGCAATCCTTCTGCCTCAGCCTTCCAAGTAGCTGGAACTACAGACACCCGCCACCACACATGGCTAGTATTTTGTGATTTACTGTAGAGGCAAGGTCTCACCAAGTTGCCCAGGCTAGTCTTAAATCCCTGGGCTCAGGCAATCCTCTCGCATCGGCCTCCCAAAGTGCTGGGATTACAGACTGAATAATTTTTTTAAAGGTATATAAGACAAAGATAAAAGATATGAACAAACTACACAAAAATGTTCAACATCCTTCAAAATGAAAGAAGTGCAAATTATTTAGTTTTTGCTACGATAAGCAAAATTTAAGAACCAAGCATTCTCATATTTTCTGGTGGAGGTAGACATTGTTATAACTTCTATAGAAGGCAATTTGACAGTGTCAAACAAAATCACAAATATACACGCTGGACATATTTTTGACCCAGAAATTCCTACTTTTGGGAACAAACACCTACAGATTTGTTCACATATATGTGCTATTACACATGTATGTATGTCAGATAATTCTATCTACCCACCAATATCCATTTCTCTTTTCTTTCTTACAAAAGAAACTTGATTTAGTTGGGTGCAGTGACTCAAGCCTGTAATCCCAGCACTTTGGGAGGCAGAGGTGAGAGGATTGCCTGAGCTCAGCAGTTCGAGACCAGCCTGAGCAACATGGCAAGACATCGTCTTTACAATAAATCAAAAAATTATCCAGGTACGGTGGCATATGCCTGTGGTTCCAGCTACTTGGAAGGCTGAAGCAGCAGGATTACCTGAGCCCAGTGGGTCAAGGCTGCACTGGCCATGAGCATGCCACTGCACTTCAGCCTGGGCAACAGAGTGAGACTCCAACTCACAAAAATGAAAAAAGTTAAAGAAAAGAAACTTGATTTTGTTCATGGTGACAATAAGCACAATAAAATCCTGTGATCTTGCAGCCAAGGTGTCCACAAGGCCCAGTTCTGGTCAATGAAGTAGAAGTAAAAGTCTTTGGTTGGACTTCAGTGAAAGCTCTTTAGGAGGGACAGAACCCACAGACATGCCTTTTGTTTCCTCGCCCTTTGCCCTTTTTCTGGCCTAGAATGCAAGAGCAGTGCCTGAAACATCTTGTGTGAGAATGAAAGCCTCACCCTAAAGAAGAGAGAGAGGCTAGGAGAAGCATGGCTCCTGAAGATGTTATTGAGCAGCTATTCCTGTCTTGGAATTCCTTCCTCGACACTCCTTGCTGTGAGAGAAAAATACATTCTTTTTTTTTTGAGTTGGAGTCTCACTCTGTCGCTCAGGCTGGAGTGCCATGGCACACTCACGGCCACCACAGCCTTGACCTACCAGTCTCAAGCAATCCTTCCACCTCAGTCTTCCAAGTAACTGGAACTACAGGTGTGCATTACCATGCCCAGCTAATTTTTTGATTTATTGTAGAGACGAGGTCTCACCAAGCTGCCTGGGCTGGTCTTGAACCCTGAGCTCAGGCAATCCTCTTGCCTCTACCTCCCAAAGTGCTGGGATTACAGGTGCGAGCTACCGCGGCTGGTTTTATTAAAATTTTTAGAGTTGAATTTCCTTTTACTTTCAGTCAAACGCAATTCTCACTGAATCAAAAGATTTGTATTGTGTGTAATACCAAGAAAACTGAAAATAATCTAAATGTCCCTCAATAAGCTAAAGAAATGATGGTTCTCTCATATAATGAGAAAGGTGAATTAGGAATAGCTATTCGTGTTGGTATTAAATGATCTTCAAAATACATCATTAAATGAAAAATAAGGCTGGGTGCTGTGGCTCAAGCCTGTCCTTCCAGCACTTTGGGATATGGAAGTGAGAGAATTGCCTGAGTCCAGGTTTTCAAGACCAGCCTGGGCAACTTGGTGAGACCTCGCCTCCACAATAAACAAAAAAATAAGCCAGGCATGGTAGTGCACGCCTGTAGTTCCACCTGCTTAGAAGGCTGAGGCGGAAGGATTGCCTGAGCCCAGCAGGTCAAGGTTGCGTGGCTGTGAGCGTGCCACTGCACTCCAGCCTGGGCGACAGAGTGAGACTGTGACTCAAAAAAAGAAAAAGAAGGTAGAGAACAATGTACCCATGCTATCATTAGTATAAACAAAAGGGAGAGAGGTACATTTTGGATGACAGGGGGGAAAAGGAGGTCCCCAGAAAGGCCTGCTTCCTGAGGATCCAGGGAAAGAGGAAAAACTCCTGCTGGAGGAATAAAGGGGACATGAAGGCGAGGGAGGCAGCTGCCCCCTAAATCTGTCACCGCCCCCTTTTCTGCTTTGGCAGCCATTATGTCACAGGCTTGTCTTGAAGAACACTTCCTTGTGTTCCAACATTCCAAGGTGTCAAGTGGGCTGGTGAGGATGTCCAGAGTGAGCAGGATGACTTGGTGGGCGCTTGAAATAAGAATCCCTTGCCCTAAAGGGCAAGTCCAGCAGCATTATGGACTAAGCCACTTTCCTCTGGATACACTTCTCAGTCTTTCACAGAGAGGCCCTAATGACAGAAGCGGTGGTTTTAACATAAAACCTTGGTGAGATGTTGGAATCTTCAAGTGGTCTCTTGGGAGCATAATGTAAGAAAGTGGTGTCAAGATATATTTCAGCAGCTTCAGCATAGAGTGACCTTAGCATTAAATGTACTTCACAAAACCATAAGAAATAGGGATAGAGGCCGGGTGTGGCGTCTTAAACCCGTAATCCCAGCACTTTGGGAGGCCGAGGTGAGAGGATTGCCTGAGCCCAGGGGTATGAGACCAGCCTGGGCAACTTGGTGAGACCTCACCTCTACAATAAATAAAAAATTAGCCAGACGTGGTAGTGCACGCCTATAGTTCCAGCTACTTGGAAGGCCTGAGGCGGAAGGATTGCCTGAGTCCAGCAGGTGGACGCCGGAGTGACCGTGAGGGTGCCACTGCACTCCAGACCAGGCAATGGAGTGGGACTCCAATTAAAAAAAAAAAAGAAATGGGGATAGAGACCATGCTCACTCTTTTCATGCAACAGAGGCCTGGCAGGTGACATTTCCAGAGAAAGAATAGAGGAGCTTGATAGGACTACCCAAACCTCTTCCCAGGCTGTTTCTAGAACATATGAAAGACTATGGAAGAAGGGAACTGAAAGTTCAAAGTGTTGATCATGTCCATTGACTAAACTATTGTTAAAAATCATGACATCATAATGCACATGGCCCTGATTGGACCTTATTTTCTTAAAAATAAATCTGGGTTCATATTTTTGGTTGAAATATCAAGTGATATTATATCCTCATGTATTACATCAATGAATTTGCCACATTGATGATGATGCTAAGTGTCATCCCATGGTCAAGGTGGTGACCACCAGAGCCCTCCATGGTAAGGATGACTTTTCTGCTTTGCAATTGCTAAATAGTTTTTAGGGTGATAATTTCAGACCTTATAAATATCTTCTTTCCCGACTCCTTTTATCCCGATGATTTATCTTCTAAAAAGATTTCTGCCTGAATCAATTATTACTAGACTTGTCATAAAGTGATGATTTTTCTATTTTTTTTTGTACTTTATTTGATCATAAAGATATGGAGTACAAGTCAGGTAGGTACATAATAATCTACATCCAAGTGCAGTTTGGGCCTCCAACTGGTCTTCATTTCCCCTGGTTTAGGGCCAGCTACACTTTGTGTTGTTACGTGCACCCCTCCCCTCCCCTGGCAGTGATCCACAACTGCCAATCCTTCCCTTGTGCTATTGTGATTAATGTTCAAGTTCCACTTAAGAGACTGAGAACATATGGTATTTGGTTGCTTGTTTCTGCTATAGATTGCTAAGTCTGGATTTTCCTTTTTCTGTTATTCCATCTACATTGTTAGTTTGGCATTGTTTTATGAAAAAGAGCTTTCTTTTTCTACCCTGCCTAAATGTCTTACATTAATATCAATATAGACATAGGGATTCCTTTTTATTCAACATATTATAATCCATTCCTGCATTATTCATTTGAGACTGACATTGCCCTAGATTTGACATGGGGCCTGCCATGAAATATAGATCCCAAGGCATCTTCTCTCACCTTTGGGAGTGGAGTCTGGGGTTCTGCACATATAACTGGCTCCCCCTAGTGCTTCTTAGACTCGAAAAACAGAAGCAGAGCCCTTGTAAAGGACCATCTGAGGGGTTTATGTTAAATAGCAGTCACATACCCACTTGGCAATATAGCCAAAACTCAAAAAAGGGCACTCCTCTGAGGCAAAGAAGGCCAGAAAAACAGCAAAAGAAAGTGTGTCTCCTGGAGGTGGAGAAAGGGACCAAGGTAGAAGTATAGAGGTTGGGACCAGAAACAAGATGCTTATATTTTTTTCCCTTGGGAAGCCTACATTAGACAAGGTTCGTACTGATTCTTGTAATGTTACAGCAGTGGTTTTTGAGTCATAGGAAACATTTGCTCCTATCCCCAAAGGTGGAGAGCTCTTTGGTATTTGGAATCAAGCACTGATATATTCAGGAAAAGGCCTAGATCAAGGTGGCAAATAGAACACATAAGTACACACTGTCACTCCTGCTGAAAACGCCTAATGACACCCAGAAAAGACATGAAAGAGGAAAAGCCAGCCGGGCTCGGTGGCTCAGCCTGTAATCCCGTGCCTTTGGGAGGCTGAGGAGAGTGGATGCCTGAGCCCGAAGGTTCGAGACCCGCCTGGGCAGCGAGACCTCATCTCTACAATAAAT
>NW_007247103.1:181588-193258 GCF_000164805.1 Carlito syrichta
TGGAAGGATCACCGGAGCCCAGCAGGTCGAGGCTGCGGTGGCCGGGAGCGGCCACTGCACTCCAGTTCAGGTGACAGAGTGAGACTCCGACTCAAAAAAAAAAAGAGGGAAAGCAATACATCTACAGAAGCATCAGGAAACTGAAAAGCCAATAGGCCAGGCATTTTTAAAAAGACCTGAATGACAGATAGTAGGAGGAAATATGTAATCAAAAAAGGGAGATTGAAGTCTCCTAAAATGCTTTTATGTCTATATCCACCCCAAAGCTCACAAAAACACCATAAACTAGAACAACAACCAAAAAAGGACAAAACCCACAAGGACAAAAACAACAGACACTGAGGCAAGATCAATTTAGCCAGGTCAAGAATAAATATTTTAGATGCTCTCATCTGACATCGAAGATATTTCTTTATCCTTTCTTTTAAATGATTCCACTCTTGGAAAAAGGGCAAAATTATAATTGCCTGATTCCTGAGAACTTGAGAGAGCACTTTCTCAAACCCTGTTTGAATAAAAGCAGAACCTGTATTCTGGAAATTTACCCCCATCTTATGCTCCAGGGGAATGAAATTCCATTGCCATAATGTATTTAATTAATCTGCAATGATTGAAAGAGCAGACAGTTTTATGGTTCTATAAGGTTATAATTTAACTTTAGAAACTAATAGTTTCTGTTTTTATAGCCCGGTGTGTAGTTGAACACAAGGATTTTATTGCCCTGTAGAAAGTTAACCAGTCTTGAATTTTACCTAGCAAATTGTCCTGGGATTTCCTTTTATTAGCTCTGTTTGTTTGTATACACACACACACACACACACACACACACACACACACACACACACACTATTCCAAGCTCAAGCAAACCAGTTTCTTTTGTCTACCTGTTTGTTTCTTCCTTAATGAAATAAATAAAATTTTGATAAATGCTCTGAATCTCTTGATTTCATAATTTTGCTTTAACAGCTCTTTCAGTTTTCTCAGTTCTGCCAGGGAGATGGAGGGGGGAGGGCTGCAGGAGGAAATCCAATTCTGTGGTCCCCAGAAAGGATCAGAGAGCAGAGATACTCTGATGTCAGGGGAGAAGTCTATGGCTGCAACAGAAAAACTTAGTTGAAAGTCTTGTTCCTCCTCTACCTGAATAGAAAATTAGTTAGTCATCTGGAAGGGTTAGACTCCAGAATTCCTGGCATAGAGAGATCAGACATAGCTAAGGTAAGGTTGCTGGAGTGGACACTGGGGAATTGGGTGAAATTTGCGTTCTGAACAGAGACTCTGGCATCATCCCCTGATCTAAGCCAGGAAAATTCCATTACTATCTACTGCCCACCCCCTTCCACTTATACTGAAACTTCCTGCCAGCAGGCAGATGATAAGAGGAGCCTTCTTCTATCATCTTCTTCTAGTCCAAAGAAAAATAGCTACAGAAACTGATATGGAGGGGGGTCCCCTCAATAAACTTACAGGTCCTCATTCATCTCATTATCATGAGACCACAATCAATAAACTCCACTTACAGATATAAAACTTCAATTCATATTCAAAAGAGCAGAAGCATTAGTCACTGGACAGGTGAGGAAAGTTACTAACATGGAAATCAAAGACCTAAACAAAGAGAAAAAAGGAACTTGAGGAAAAAGCAATAATAATAAGAAAAAAAAAACACTGTGAAAATCTACTACAGTTAATCTTCCCAGAGAGATTAGAGAAGATTTTTGCATCTATGAAAGATTAGGAAAACACACACACACACACACACACACGCACGCACACACACAAAGAACATGGAAAGAAATTTTGGAAATTAAAATGTTATAGCAGAAAGTTTCTTTTAAAAAGTTGGAAAAGGCTGGGCGCGGTGGCTTAGCCTGTAATTCCAGCACTTTGGGAAGCCAAGGCAAGAAGGTTACCTGAGCCCAGGGGGTTCGAGACCAACCTGGGCAACTTGGTGAGATCTTGTCTCTACAATAAATAAAAAAATAAGCCAGGCATGGTAGCGCACACCTGAAGTTTCAGCTACTTGGAAGGCTGAGGTGGAAGGATTGCCTAAGCCCAGCAGGTCGAAGCTACAGTGGCCGTGAGCAGGCTACTGCACTCCAACCTAGTTGACAGAGTGAAACTCCAACTCAAAAAAAAAAAAAAAAAAAAAGAATTGGAAGATAACATTGGAAAATATTTCCTAGCAAAAATATAAAAATATGAAAAATAAAAAAATAGGAGAAAATAGGATAATTAGAAAAACAGTTTGGGAGGACTAATTCCCTTCCTCCCTTTCTATCAACATCCAGACCAAAAACAAAAACAAAAAACCCCCCAGATTCAATATAGTTCAATAGAAGAAAATTGATTTAGGGAATTAAACACAATAGTAGCAGAAAAGATGCAAGAGCCAAGAGGAAACACCCAGAGATTAGTTGTGGCAAGAAACTGTTGAGCTAGGCTTATAAGAGAAAAGCATGGCGTGATGTTACCTGAATCCAGGAGTTAGAGCCCTCAGGCAGGAACTGAAATGTTGGTATTACCCAGCAGGAAATTCAGTGCCTGCCATAGACACCATGCAAAGCAGATAGAAATAAGGGGAAACACCCTGACTTCCACTCTTCCCACATTTCAGTTTCTTGCCAGTGCCTCACAGAGGCCAAGGCAACCTGAAAATCTTGATACAGACCCCTATGAACACAAGATGCGCAGGCAGGGTGTTAATGTGTGAACAAGCATGCACTTAAAATACCAGTTAAGTTCAGAGAGAGAGAGGAGAAAATGGAGGGAGGAAATTGTCAATGAAATATTCCAATTTCCTAGAATCTTAGGTCACAAGTTTCTGGATAGAAAAGTCTTATCAGAAACCCAGCACAATGAATGAATTCTTTTTTTTTTTTTTAAGTCTGAGTCTCACTCTGTCACCCAGGTTGGAGTGCAGTGGCACTCTCACAGCCACCCAAGAGTCAACCTGCTGGGCTCAGGCGAACCCTCCACCTTAACCTTCCAAGTAGTCAGAACTACAGGTGCATGCTACCATGCCCAGCTAGCTTTCAAATTTATTATAGCGACAAGGTCTCACCAGAGCAGACTGGTCTCGAATCCCTGTGCTCAGGCAATCCTCTCGCCTCGAGAGTACAGGTTTGAGCCACTGTGCCCGGCCATGGATGAATTTTTAAAATATTCATGTAGACATCATATGCATTCATATATATATATATATGTATATATACATATATATTAGTATATATGCACATATACACAGATGGGTAGATACAAAAATAACTTTAGAAATAAATGTGAATCCAGACAAGTGGGACCTTATCAAACTGATAAACTTCTGCAAAGTCAGAGAAACCATTGAGAGAATGGGGAGACAGCCCACACATTGGGAAAAAATATTTGCCAACTGTATATCTGAAAAAAGCCTAACATCTAGGACCTCCAAGGAACTCAAATGTGCTGAAAAGAAAAAAACAAACAGCTCCATTACAAAGTGGGCAAAATAGACACTTCTCAAAAGAATAGACACTTCTCAAAAGAATAGACACTTCTCAAAAGAAGACATATGAGCAGCCAACAGATACCTGAAAAAATGCTCAGTCTCACTAGTCATCAAAGAAATGCAAATTAAAACCACACTGAGATACCACCTAACTCCAGTCAGGATGGCCATCATCAATAACAAAAAACATCAGATGCTGGAAAGCATGCGATGAAAAGAGAACCTTTTTACACTGTTGGTGGGAGTATAGTACAGCCTCTGTGGGAAACAGCACGGCAATTCCTAAAAGATCTAAACATCGACCTCCTATATGACCCCGCAATCCTCCTACTAGGAATAAAGCTGGAGGAACTCAAATCACTCTATGAAAAAGATACCTGCACATGCATGTTTATTGCAGCATTATTTACAATAGCAAAACATGGAACCAATTGTGCTGTTCATCGAAAGAGAACTGGATGAAAAAATGTAGTACATATACACAATGGAATATTACGCAGCCATAAAGAAGGATAAAACTATGAACTTTGCAGCAACTTGGATGGACTTAGAAGCTATAATACTGAGTGATATATCACAGAAATAAAGAACCGAGTATCACATGTTCTCACTCAGACCTTGAACAACTATTGTAATACTATAAGAAAGGGATTGGCGGTAGTGGGAAACTGCCAGGGGTGGAGTGGCACACCTCATCAACAAAGTTACCTGCATAATGAACATTTGCTTACCTAACTGTAAATTGTACCCCATATATTTAAAATAAAAAATTATTGAGGATTTTTTTTTAAATAGAAAGAAATGTAAATCTACATTGATTAGTAGACAAATATATATTATTTAATTATCTCTGCTGAGAGTTCCTGGGAGTAGTAACATCCCCAAAAATGTTTACAACCAGTACCCAGATCTTGGTTTCTAAATACCATTCTCCCAAAAAAAAAGAACCAGCTGTTCTTGGAAAAGTTATCTCAAGGCAAAGAAAATACCAGATGTATCTAGAGCATTGTATAGTACCAGAAAGCAAGGAAGTGCTCAAGAAAAAGAGAAAAAGGATGAGGCATGTCAAAGGGAGATCAGAGCCAACTTGGAAGAGATCCCAATGGCCAAAACTAGAACAATTTGGGAAGAAAAAATAAATAATGAGGTATTGGATTATAACTCAAAGTGTACAATAAATGTATGTGAGCCCATATTTATGTAAATGAAATGATTGAATAAATAAACAAATGGTGAAGAAGGGATAAATTTTCCCTACAGAAGCATTCCAAATAATATACTAGACATGCTGTCCTCCTTGCAGAAAGCAAATTTTAATTCCTTTCTCCCTTTCCTTTGAGTGTAGAATGGACGTTGTGACTCACTTCCAAATAACGGAATATGGAAATAGAGAACATAGTAACTTTATAATGGAGAAACTTGACAAATACAACCTTAACCAAGTTACTAAGGTTAAGTAATAAGAGTACATCACCTGTGCATCCTTCTCTAAATCCCATAACCCCATTCTAGTCATATATGAAAAATACCAGACAAATGCAAATTAAGGGACAATCTTCAAAATGTTTGACAGTACTCTTCTAAACTGTAAGATTATGAGAACAAAGACTGAGAAACTATTGCAGACCAGAGGAGACTTATGAGACACCATCAATAAATACAGTGTGGCATCCAGAGTTGGATCCTGGAAAAGAAAAAGGACATTAGTGGAAAAAGTGGTAAAATCGGAATGAAGTTTAAAGTTTAGTGAATAGTAATGCACCAATATTGGATTTTTAGTTTTCACAAATCTATGATAATCTAACCTGTTAACATTAGTGAAAACTAGGTGAGGGATATATAGAAACTCTTCATATTGTCTTTACAACCTTTCTGTAAATCTTAAATTACTCCAAAATGTTTATTCACATAGACATTTAGTGGAACAGCCAAACAATTTCAGAGTAGTAGAAACAAGGAATTCATTATTTGAGCTTTCAAAAAGAAAAAAGTAGGTTGCATATAAACAAATCAGAATGGTATCAGATTGTCCACTAGAAACCCTGGAACAATCACCCAACAATCTAGGGAAAATCATAGTGACCTACATGCCTCAGCCTTGAACAGGGCGACACTGTCACTGTTTAGGCTGTGCACTGCTTTCTTCCAGAAGTTCCCCTGGAATTCTACACTTAGGGCAACCCTGGCTGTGAACTACATTTGCATAATGATAATAACATAAGTACTAAATATTAGTATAATAAAATACATTATTTATTGGGAGTGTGATTGTAGGAGTAAAATAAAATTTTTTTTGAGTCGGCGTCTCACTCTGTCTCCCAGGCTAGAGTGCAGTGGCAAGCTCACAGTCACCACAGCCTAGACCACTAGGCTTAGGTGACTCTTCCACCTCAGCCTTCCAAGTAGCTGAAATCACAGGCATGCGCCACCATGACCAGCCAATTTTTTTATTTATTGTAGAGATGAGGTCTTCCCATGTTGCTCAAACTGGTCTTGAACCCCTGAGTTCAGGCAATCCTCTTACCTCCACCTTCCAAAGTGCTGGAATTATAGGCATGTACTACCATGCCCAGCTTAGAAGTAAAATTATGTGAGTGTGTGAATGTGTGTGTGATGTGGAATAAGATAGGGCAAATTAAGTTTCTATGGTAGGGAGTCAGATTAATTTTTTGGAGGGGTGGGGTTTTCTCCAAATGGCAGACAGGTTTATTGGGTAGCAGCTGAGAAATCAGCAATTGGACTTGGCCACATCCTGCTCGTCCTTCTTCTTGATGGCATTGGGGTTGGAGAAGCCCTTGGCGGCATTGATGAGCTCATCTGCCAGGCACTCAGTAATGGTCTTGATACTCTGGAAGACAGCTTTACAGGCACAGCAGCCAGATGGACTAATTCACATGGTGCAGTGGGGATTCGTCCACAGTCTGTGGTTTCACTGTCCTGGCTTACCTAATGCATGTGGAGTTCTCCCAGGGACCACTGCTGATGATGGCATTCACGAGGACCTGCAGAGGGCTTTCGCTTGTGAGCAGGTAGATGATCTGGAAGGCATGCTTGACAATGCACACAGTCATGAGCTTCTTGCCATTGTTATGGCTATGTATCATCATGGAGTTAATGAGGCACTCCACGATGGGGCATTGGGCTTTGCAGATTCACTTGGCAGCATACTGCTTTACACTGTGAAGCAGGTGCTTGGCATACTTCTCCTTCACTGTGATGTAACCCTATAGGAAAATGTCATTGATCTGTACATCATCAGTGCTCCACTTTCCAAAAAGCTTGATATCAGGGGTTTCTGCCACTGTTGGTGTGGCTATCTCCAACTTGGTCATCCTGAGAGGAAGCTGGAGTGCCTCCTATGCTTGATGCAGACCACACACTGACCTGGTTCAGGCAGGAAGTTCAAATCATATTTAAGAATAAAAATGAAGTTTTTATTCTTAAAATGGGCAGCACATATACAAAAATTGGAACTATACAGAGAAAATTAGCATGACCCTTGAGCAAGAATGACAAACAAATTCATAAAGGTTCCATATTTTTTAAAAACAAAAAGCAAAAAAGAAAGAAAAATGAAGAAATAAGACTTTCATATCTAGTAGAGAAGATTAAGCTATTTGGATCAACATTGTCATGAAAATAGCAAAAAAGCTTAAATATCTATGTTTATTTGTCTCCATCTATCTCTTTATTTCTATTTATCTATCATCATATATATATTAATTTGGAGTCTCACTCTGTTGCTCAGGCTGGAGTGCAGTGGCATGCTCATGGCCACTGCAGCCTTGACCTGCTGGACTCAGGCAATCCTTCCACTTAAGCCTTCCAAGTAGCTGGAACCAGAGGTGTGCACCATCATGCCCAGCAATCTATATTCTTAAAAACATTGAGCTGAAAACATAAGGGGAAATGCTGAGGTCAATTTTTTCTGTTTTGAGCATAACGTGAAAACACCAAAGCTGCTTCTATCTTGCTAATAATGCACACTTGGGCTTTTGTTCAGTGATGTTGGGAGGGAGAGTAAAGAGAAAAGTGGAGGCTTGGAACTTGCTTAAGGTGTGTAACCTCAAAGACGCTGTTCAAATTAGGCTAAGACCACCCAAAGGCCTATATCCTCAGAATGGTATGAACCAGACCTGAACATGCTCCCTTTCCCTACTTCAGGAGATTTTAGAGAATGCTATATTGGTGCTGAACAAAGACAAAGAGAAAAATCTGTCTTTGAGAATCTGTGACTACAGATCAGTTCTGACTTGTACCCACATATCATAATGTGCTACCTGGATGGGAGAGGGAAATTGAAGCTGTGGACTTGGTTTGAGGAAGTCTTTGAATGATGAAACAGAAGCAAATAGAAAGTCTCTCTGGAGCTTGATATGTCTATTCTAAGCCTTAGGGAATACCTAAAATAAATTTGCAAGTGTGATGACCAGCAGGAGGTCACAGACAAGAAAATAAGACAATATGAGAAAGAAACAGCAGAAACAACCAACTCTAGAAACAGATCCACATAGACTTCAGATATTATAATTGTCAGACAGATTATATAAAAAGTATGCTTACAATTAAAAGCATATTGTACGCTTGTAATATTTTTAAAAAATGAAAGACCTGAAAACTATCTGTAGGAGATAGTAAATGCTAAAAGCTGACCAACAAGTTTAGGGAAAATATTCAGTTGGAATTTCTAGTAATGAAAAGTATAATAACTGAAGTTAAAAGCTCAATGTAAATGTTTGCTATTAGATTGAAAACAGCATGGACATACTGTGAGGTGGTGGGAAGTGGGTCCCAAGGGGCCCACACCCCAGTCAGTGGACATTGGGATCTGCAGGCAGTTTTTGAATCTTATTCCCTCCATCACACCCTATTCAAATCTCAAAGCTGCAAAAGGACAGCATAGCTCCCCATCCTCAACTCTGTTTCAAAACTGAACAAATCTGGAGGCTATACCAAAGGAAGAATAGGGAGTTGAGCAAACCGAAGTGAAAACTATTCCCTCTCACACTGCACAATGGTAGTAAAGAGAAAAGAAAAATCCATCACAAATGAAGAGAAATTAATTAAAAAACAGAGGGAGTCCAGAGAGCCCCAGAAAGACAGTGCTGGAGAATACAGACTTCAGGACTCAAACAATGAAGAGTGCCCAGATTGACGGGTCTCAGAGCACAAATACAGAGATCAAGAAATGGTTGGAAAAGATGAGTAATAACCAAGAAAGCCAAGATGAAAATATGAAAGAATTAATTTCAGAGATGCAAGCAGAAAAGAATACAGCCAATGAAATAAATAATAAACTGACAAGAATGGAAAGCAGAATTAACCAAGCAGAAGAAAGAATCTCAGAGCTTCAAGACCAAAATATGGAACTAACCCAATCTGTTTAAAACATTGAAAGGAAGCTTTATAAGGTGGAACAAAGTCTTCAAGAGATGTATGATTCTGTAATCCCATCACTTTGGGATATTGAGGTGAGAGGATTGCAGGATTGCCTGAGCCCAGGGATTCAAGACCAGTCTGGGCACCTTGGTGAGACCTCATCTCTACAATATATCAAAAAATTATCCAGGCATGGTAGCACACACCTGTAGTTCTGGTTACTTGGAAGGCTGAGATGGAAGGATCACCTGAGACCAGCAGGTTGATGTTGGGATGACCTGATTGTGCCACTGCATTTCAGCCTGGGTGACAGAGTGAGACTCTAACTTAAAAAAAAAAGAGAGATGTGTAATTATATTAAGAGGCTGAACTTATGCCTGATCGCTATCTCTGAAGCAAAAAAAAAAGAAGAGACTAAGCCGGGCTTGGTGGCTCAGCCTGTAATCCTGCACCTTTGGGAGGCTGAGGTGAGTGGATTGCCTGAGCCCGTGGGTTCAACACCCGCCTGGGCAGCGAGACCTCATCTCTACAATAAATCAAAAACTCAGCTGGGTGTGGTAGCGCATGCCTGTAATTCTGGCTACTGGGAAGGCTGAGGCAGAAGGATCGCCGGAGCCCAGCAGGTCAAGGCTGTGGTGGCCGGGAATGGCCACTGCACTCCAGTCTGGGTGACAGAGTGAGACTCCAACTAAAAAAAAAAACCAACAAAACAAACAAACAAACAAAAACAGGAACCAACCGTGCTGCCCATCGAAAGTGGACTGGATAAAAAAAGTACTACATATATATGATGGAATATCAGGCAGCCATAAAGAGGAACAAAATTATGGACTTCACAGCAACTTGGGTGGATTTAGAGTCTATAATACTCAGTGATCTATCACAGAAACAAATAACTGAGTATCACATGTTCTCACTCATAAGAGGAAAATTTATCATAATACTATAAGAAAAGGATTGACAGTAGCAGGACACTGACAGGGGATGGAGGGGGACATATAACATCAATAAGGGTATCTAATCTCAAACCAGGTGAAGTGGGGACCAAAGGGAGGTTCAAACTTCACCAGAACAATGATCACTTTATGTACCTAATCCTGAAGTGTACACCACATTTTTAAAATAGAAAAAAAAAAAAAAAAAAAAAACAGTAGGATAGAGGAGTAGTTGGACTGGGTGACAAATGAAAAAAAAAAAAGATCAAGAGTACACCATACACAGAGAAGAAGATGAAATATATGGAAAGAACAAAAAATATTGAGAAACTCTAACACACATTTAATCAGAGTCCTAGCAGGGGAGGAGGAAGGGAATGGAGCAGAGATAATATTTGAACAGATAGTAGCTTAAAAAACAATTGTAGAAGTTATGCAGGACACCAATCACAATGTCAAGAGGCCCACATAGTATAAAGAAGCACATTATGGTGAAACTTCTGAAAACTCAGGACAAAGAAGCTCAAAACCTGTCTGAGAGAATAGGAACGTTACCTTTAAAAAGTAATAATTAAACTCCTCAACAGAAACAAAGGAAATCAGAATAAATTTTAATATTTGAAAGCAAATTACTGTCATTTAAAATGTCATACCCAGCAAAATTATCCTTCACAATTGAAGTTGAAATAAAGGAATTTCAGAATTCAGGAATAGGTATACTTTCTCATCTATAGAACTTACCTAAATAAAAGTATAAGGGGTCTATGCCCAATAGAAAGAAAATGATCCCAACATAGAAGGCCAGAGATGCAGAAAGAAAGAGTAAGCCACAAAAATGGAAAATATGTGAGTATACTGATCACATAAAATGAGAATATTAAGTGTTGCTGGTTAAAAACTATCTGTATATGTACAATTAAAACACATAACAATGTTATGTATGTCAGGAGTGGATAAATGAAGTTAAAGTGTTTGAAGTTCCTTGCATTGTCCAGGAGGAGGTTAAAGTGTCAATTCACATTAGATTTAATGAGTTGTGAAAATAAGCAATTCAAAATCTAAGTTGTTGGAACTTTAAAATATTTTGAGTCTTAATGTAATGTGGTTATAGGACCTGAGTCACATGATAGGCAGCTGTAACTTAGGTAGCTGTACCCTAGGCATCTGTAACCCTTTTCCTGATAAGATTAGCCTATTTCCTTACTTATATTGTTTTGCAAAATGTTGTAAATGACTTAAGAGGCACAAGGAAGACCCCTTTCCCCCTTCACTGTTGATCTTCATTACAGATTAACTTCCCTCTTACCTTTATTACCCAAAGAATTCATGACTATCATATAGAATGGAATGTTAAATACACTCTTTTACATCAAAAAGGAAATGAAAACAAGATGTAGAGAAAAGAAAATAAGCTGTATGGGAAAGAAAACAAATTTAACTAATTAAATTGTAACTCATAAACCAGCCTGGTTTAGAAAAAGTTGTAATTCCACTAAATTTCTTTGTCTTCTGCCTATATAAGTAAGGACTTGACTTTGGAGCATTGGCCCTGTTTCTCTGGAGTCTATTTTCTAGATGTTTATTCCCAGCTTTTTGCTTGAATAAATTATTTAAAATTGGATTCAGGCTGGCGTGATGGCTCGCGTCTATAATCCAAGTACTTTGGGAGGCTGAGGTGAGCCCAGGGGTTCAAGAGCCGCCTGGGCAACTTGGCGAGCCCTCATTTCTACAGTAAATCAAAAAGTTAGTCGGGCATGGTAGCGCGGGCCTGTAGTTCCGGCTACTTGGAAGGTTGAGGTGGAAGGATTGCCTGAGCCCAGCAGGTTGACGCTGGGGTGGCCGTGAGTGTGCCACTACACTCCAGCCTGGGCG
>NW_007247103.1:193278-195995 GCF_000164805.1 Carlito syrichta
AAAAAAAAAAAAAAAAAGATAAAAATGAAAAATATAAGCTGTATTTCTTTCTTTCTTTCTTTTTGTTTGTTTGTTTGTTTGTTTTTTAGTCGGAGTCTCACTCTGTCTCCCAGGCTGGAGGGCAGTGGCAGGCTCACGGCCAGCGCAGCCTCGACCTGCTGGGCTTTGGCGATCCTTCCGCTTCAGCCTTCCAAGTAGCTGGAACTACAGGTGCGCGCTATCACACCCGGCTAGTTTTTGATTTATAGTAGAGATGAGGTCTTGAACCCGTGGGCTCAGGCAATCCTTTCACCTCGGCCTCCCAAAGTGCTGGGATTATAGGCCTGAGCCACCGCACCCGACAAAGCTGTAATTCTTAACATAAGCTCCATCACGGTCAAGGCAATTTTATAGGTGATGATACCAAACATTTAATCACTCCTCAAATAAATAAAGGTCCTGGAGATTTAATCATGTCAATGCCGTCTTTTTCACATTATTAATTGAAGAAAACTTCAGATTTTCAGATTACAGAGTTTTAAAGATTAGGAAACAAAAATAAGTCAGTAGGATCCAAATCAGGACTGGAAGGTGAATGTCTAATGGCTTCCCATGGAAATTCTCACAAAATTGCCCTTGTTTGATGAGAGGAGTGAGCAGAAGCATTGCCATGACGTTTCCTGAGAGTTTTTCTGCTGTTAAAAGAAAAACCTTAGATAATTTTGATTTAACAGAGTTTAATGGAGCAAAGAATGATTCGTGAATTGGGCAGCCCCTGAACAAAAATAGGTTTATAGAGGCTGTAGTGCTACCATGTGTTCAAAGACTTGTGGACATTAAAAAATATTGCCAGATTGGTTATAGCTCAGTTTTAGACTTATATAAACCTGATTTAAAGAGTTGGCCACTTCTGATTGGATGAAACTTGGTGATTGACACAAGACTAGGTCACAATCTATTTACAAATCCATTTAGGTAACAGTTCGCTATGTATGGAGAAACCACTAGGCTGAACTTAAACCGTGTAAGGCTTTAGGCTAAACTTAGTTTAACAATGTTAAGCTTTGGCTAACTTTCTTGGACACTCTCATAATAAGCAGATGTTTTGTAGCCCTCCAAAAAGTCTACATGCAAAATGCCTTGAGCATTCCCCAAAACTGTCACCATAATCTTTGCTCTTGATCAGTGTTGCTTTTGCTCTGACTGAACCACATCCCCCTTTCGATAGCCATTGCTTTGAATGCGCTTTGCTTTTAGGATCATATTGCTAAAGTCATGTTTCATCTTCTGTACCATTCTTTAAAGAAATAATTCATAATCTTGGTCTCACTTGTTTAAAATTACCATTGAAAGCTCTATTCTTATCTGCAGCTGATCTGAGCATAATGGTTTTGGCACCCAGTAAGTGGAAAGTTTGCTCAACTTTTTCAGTCAGAATCATGTAAGCCAGACAAACTGGGATGTATATGGTGCAACTATTGTTTCTGCTGTTGTCAGTCTCTTCAATTAGGACACAAAATTAACTTTTTCCTTGCAAAATGATGTGGGTTGTCTGCTGCTGTGGACTTCATCTTCCACACTGTCTCACCCCTTCTTAAAATGAGTTATCCATTTGTAAACTGTTGATTTCTGGTTTTTGTTTTTGTTTTTGAGTTGGAGTCTCACTCTGTAGCCCAGACTGGAGTGCAGTGGCATGCTCCCAGCCACTGCAGCCTCGCCTTGCTAGTCTCTGGCCATCCTTCTGCCTCAGTCTTCCAAGGAGCCGGAACTACAGGCGCGCGCTACCATGCCCGGCTAATTTTTGATTTATTGTAGAGAGACAGCCACCCGCCAAGTTGCCTGTGCGGGTCTTGAACCTGTGGGCTCAGGCAATCCACTCACCTCGGCCTCCCAAAGCACTGGGATTACAGACTGAGCCACCGAACCCGGCCAGCTGTTGATTTCTTTGAGGTATTGTCCCCATAAACGTCCATAAAGTATCAGTGATTTCACCATTCTTCCAGCCAAGCTTCACCATCAATTTAACGTTTGTTCCGGCTTCAATTTTAGCAGAACTTATGTTGTACTGACAGGGACTTTTTTCAAACTGATGTCTTATTCTTCTTAGTACCTGAAACTAGATCCTTTTCAGACATGTTATAATAAGGCAGTATAGTTTAATTCGGTGCAAAAAGTTTTTGAAATTCATACATAATACACATTTTACATAAACTTTTTGAAGTCCCCTTGTAGAGCACTCACAGTTAAAGGATAGCTCTAAACTCATATATATTAACAATTAAATGTAAATAAACTACATACTCCAATTGAAAGACAAAGGTAGAAATGTGATTTTTGAAGAAACCCACTATGTGTTGTTAACAAGAGATATATATAAACATAAGGACATAGAAAGTTGAATGTAAAAGGATGAAAAATACATACCATGCAAACACTAACCAAAAAAAGCTAACATCAGACAAAATAGACTTTAAGGTAAACAGAATTTCAAGAAATTAAAAGCCTTTCATAATAAGATGCTCAATTTTTTAGAAAGATATAATATTATAAATTGGTAGGCATCTAATAATATGATCCTCAATATAAAATGCTAAATTGAGAGACCTAGGAGAACTAGATAAGTCCACAATCATGGTGGGACACATTTATACATATTTCTCCCAGAAACTGACAGAACAAGTAGACCAAATAGATCTGTGGGCCTCTTGTTTGCCTGTTTTGTCTTTCCTTTTTCCTTC